>NC_060267.1:133525990-133590286 GCF_021613505.1 Equus quagga
CATTACATACTCAGCGTGCAACACAGGACCCTCCAGACACACACACACACACACACACACACATACACCCCAATACATTGAGGGGAGTCTGGTGACAAAGCACACACCAAGACATAGTATACACATAATTGCAAAGGGCACACAGAGCCTCAGGGCACCCAAACAGACATACAAACATACACACAGGCAAGTCACACATGTGAGACAGGGCACACAGGGGCAAGTTCCAGACGCAGTGACAAAGAACACACAAGGAGACACACACACAACATATCCACAAGCCCAGATACAGGCAACTCAACACAAGGAGATAGGGTCCACGCAAACAGGACAGGGGCCAGAGACAAGGCGACAGCCCACACTATCACCAAATCCTTCTAACCAGGTTTAAGTGAGGGGGCTCAGCGGGGCTCTCCTCTCCCTGATAAGGACAAATGGGGCAGCTGGGAAAGTGGAGCAGTTCCGGCAGTGCCCACCTCCCGCCTCTCCACTCGGCTTTTCTCCACCCCCTCCCCTCACCTGGCTGGGCCCCCACGAGGGCTGGCGTCTGGATTGGGGAGGGGCCGGGGACAGATGGGACCAGGAAGGGGCCACCAGGGGAGGGGGCTTAGAGGGGCGAAGGAGTAGGGCGGGAAGGGGAGGGTAGAGACTGGAGCCACGCCCAGCTCGGAGACTGATGGAGAGAGACACCGAGACTGAAAGAAGAGACAGAGCGAGGAGGAGGTGCCGCGCGGGCTGGGCCGGGCAGGGACCCAGGGGCGGGAGGCGAGGCCCGGCGGGCGGCCCGGCCTCGGCCCGGCTGTAGGAAAGGAGAGGCGGCGGGACCGGCAGGGGGCGGCGAGCGTGGGCCGGGGGCGCGGCCCCGGGAGGACAGGATCAGGGGGCAGCGGGAGGTGGGGTAGGGGTGGAGCGACTGGGCCCGCGGAGGGCGAAGATAGATCGGGACCACTGAGAGGCGACAGGAGAACACAGAGGGGGTGGGGACAGATGGACGGACAGAGGGCCCCAGAGATTCAGAGGGACAGGCGGACCCTCGGAGGAGCTGGGGACACACAGGCGGGTGGAGGGGCCGGGAGCAGACGGATGAGAGGGCCTCTGCCCCTACCGTGGAACGGAGGGACAGACGGACGAATTGGGGCACAGAGGCACCGGTGGGTCTCAACGCGCGGTAGGACTTTCGCTGGCCACGGCTCAGTTTCTCAGTTTCGGAAACGGGAACCGGAGCAGGGAGGGGGAAGGGAGGGCGGAGCGCCCTCGGGGTAGCCCCGATTCCACGTCCGGGCCCGGCCCTCACTCACCTCCGGGCGCAGGGCCAGGCGCCAGGGGTCCCGGCGGCTGGGGTCCGGCTCCCGGCGCGGCTCCGGGGCGCGTGCGGACGGGGGTCGGTGTGGGCCCGACCCGGGCGGGCCGGGCGGCCGGTGAGGTACGCCCGGGCCTCGGCGCGGCGGGCGGATGCCGGGGGTCGCTCGGGGATCCCGGCGCCGCCGCCTGCCGCTCCCGCGCCGCTGCACACGGAAGTACAAGGGGGCGGGGCGGCGGGACCTCACCCAGGTGCCGGGCCGGCCCCGCCCCCACAAGGGCCCGCCCCTCTTAGGCCCCGCCTCCGCCAGCCCGGAGCCCGAGGGCCAGCGTCGCCGCCTCTCGGTGCGAGTCGCTCAGGGTGTGGGCTTCTGTCCTTTTCTGCACACCTCGGCCCCTGCCCGCCATTGGCGCGCTCACCAGCCCTCAGAAGGGGCCCCATCTTACAGAGAAGGACGCTGAGGCCCGACGGGGCGCTCTCCCCACCCCTTTCCCCGCACGCCGAGGCCAGGGAGGCGCGGGCGGGGGTTCCCCAGCTCCCAACGCCCACGCCTGGGACTCCCCACTGGCCAGCTGGCCTGCCTTGTGGGGCCTAGCTCTTTCTCTTCCTGTTGGCCGGAATGCGGACTTGGTCGGGCTCGGTGCCCGCCGCCAGGCCGGCTGGTCCCGCCCCTGCCCCGAGACAAGCTGAGAAGACTCCAGGGCGGGAGGCTCTCGCTGGTCTGCCGCTGCTTGTCAGTCGATTCTGGGAGCAGTCCCTACCCCGATCCCCCAGTCTTCCCCTCTCCTGCTCCCACTTTCCAGAGTTCCCCATCACCCCTGACAGGCACCTGAGCGTCCTTTCCAGACTTGGAACTTGGTTGTCAGGCATAACTCATTCATTCATTCATTCGTTCATTTACTGGGTATCCTCTGGGCCTAAAATCTAGGGATGCAGTGGGGCCCAGGGAGTCCATTCCCTTGCCCCCAAAGCTCAGAAAGCCAAGTCGATGGCTCCATACTCCAAAGAAATGTCACTTTCCAGAGGCAAAGAAGAGAGTTCCAGGTCCCAGGCCTCTTGGGGGACCACCTAGAGGGGATGGGGAGAGTGTGGACAGCTCTTCCCAGCTGAGGCCTAAGGGATGGAAATGGGGGGCCAATCCCGGAGGAGGCCTGAGCTGATCAAGGGGCCCACAGCAGAGACAGGTCATGGCTAAGACTTTGGTCTTCTCAAGAAGCAGGCGTTGGTGGTGATTGTTACAACCGAGTGGGCTCCTGGGGGAATGGATGAGGCAGAGGGGCTGCAGGAGAAGGGAGGGGCCGGATAGGGGCAGAGGGGCTGCCACATTGTTCAGATGGGAGGACCCTGGGTTGGGGAAGATGGGTGGGGAGAAGGGGCCAGACCAGGTGTGTTACCTGGGGGTTGGGGGGAGGAGGGGTCCAGTTAGACCTCTAGGGATGGAGAGCTCTGGCAGAGATGTGGACCCTAAAATTCTGTTTTAAGTGTGAGGAGGGGGTGATGTCTGGGCTGGAAAGAGAAAAACTCCAGTGATTCCACCACAGGTACCTACACTTAGGAAGGAGGACCTAGTTTGACAACCGGTTAATGTCTGGGTTCCCAGCCCTGATGCCTATCCCATACCCCATTGGGGCAGGTTCTTTCCTCCAAGCTGGAGCCCTCTGGCCACACTAGACTATCATTTGAGAAATAGGTCTTATATCTACTCCTCACAACCAGACCTTGAACATGCTGTTCCCTGGGCCTGAATGCCATTTCCCACCCACCCCCATATCTCACCTGTCTTGGTTGTGTCCACTCAAATGCCACTCCTCCCTTATGCCCAGCTGTAAGTCCATGGCATTTCTCTGCGCTAAGGGACTGTACTCATTAGTGTCTTTTGTGTCCTGGTCCCCCCCCACCCCCCACCCCATGGCTTCCTTGGGGTTGGGCAGGAGGGAAGGGTGAGCAAGGTGAGCTTCAGGTGACCTTTGCCCACCTGGGATCAAGTTTCCTTTCTGGTTCCTCCCTCCAGGTCCATAGTGGCCAACCTAGCCTCTCCCTTAACATCAACAATAGGCTCACCCCGTGCCAGGGGCCACTAGAGGGAAGGTAAAGGAGGACAGACCTTGAGAAGCTCCAAGTCCAGTCACTAGAACTTTGCTCCCACACCCTGAGGTTCACCTTGAAAAATGGAAAAGTATAACGGCTATCACTGATGGACTTTCCCTAGTGCCAGGCCCTGAGCTGGGTACTGGAATGTGTGCAAGCTGATAATTCTTCAAGACCCTGTAAGGCGAGGACCACTGTCAGTGCCACTTTCGGTGATGAGCAAACTGAGTCTCAAAGAGAGGTGAAGCCACCTACCCGAGGGTACACAGCTAGTAAACAGCAGAGGCAGGATTCAAACTGAGGTCTGCCTGGCTCCAAAGCCCATGTTTTACATCAGGGGTTCTCAATCTCAGCACTACTGACCTTTGGGCCAGACCAGTCTTCGTTGTGGGGCTGTCCTATGTATTGTAGGATGTTTAGCAGCATTTTTGGCCTCTACCCACTAGATGCCAGTAGCACTCCCCTCCCTCAAGTTGTGACGGATGAAAATGTCTCCAAACACAGCCAAATGTCCCCTGGGGGGCAAATCACCCCTTGTTGAAAACCACTGCTTTACCGGGAGGCTGGTGTTGCAGGAGCAAGAAGGATTTAGACAGTAGGAAGCACTTTTCTGGCCCTCAGGATTATGCAGACTGGTGGGCTCAGGGGCTACAAGCACACACTGGCTTCCACCAAGCTTTGTCCTCTGGAGACTCCAAGGGGAAGCAGGATGCACTCTGAGAGGGGCAGAGGGGTGGAGGCTGTGCAGGCCACACTATGGTGAGGGCAGAGGAGGGATGTGGGTGGGCTTCCCTCCAGAGACAGGCCCTAGGACAGGGGCCCCAGGCAGAATAGACTTGTTTGGGGTCCAGGGAGTCCAGGCCAAACTCAGCTAGAGCCATTCTGAATGCTAGAACTGCTCCTGGGTGCTAGACTGGGAGGGCCAAGGCAGGATCCAGATGAGTTGGCCTCTGTGCTCCCATAACCTGCCTGGCATTGACCTTAGAGGGGCCTGCTGAGGCCTGGGAGCAAGTCTTGGCTGTGTCACATGGTAACTGTATGACCCTGGGCGGGTGACCATAACTCTCTGATCCTGAGTCCTTCCTGTGAAAGGGACTGATGACAAACCCATGCTGAGGATTGAGTAAGGGTTCAGTGAGATGATGTATGTGGAGCCTCAGCCAGCGTGGACACCTGTTGAGGGCTCAGCTCACATTGGCCAGGGGTACAGATATGGTCACTTACCGAGTCACAGGCTGTCAGCCTTGGAAAAACCCTCAGTGGCCTCTTGTGACATGGGGCATAATCCCCAAACAGGGCTGGGCCCATAGCGGCCATCCAGAAGTGGTACTTTCCCTTCTTCCTCCTCCAGGTTTGTACCCAAGGAAATGGGCCCATCAGGGGTAGCACTGAGCAGTGTCCAGACTCCTACCCTCAGCATCTACCCAGGCTGTTCCTCTGTGGGCTCCCTGGAGGGTTTGTCCAGAGGAGGGCCAGCCTGACCCCTGCAGCTCCTACCCTACTCAGAGGCCATGAACCCTGGAGGCCCCCAGACCTTTCCAGAGGAAGTCCAGGACTCAGCTAAGCAACCTGGAAAAGGTCTGGACCTCCTTCTGTCTCTGGGACCTGTCCAGCTGAGGGCATGATGGGGCTACCTACTTGATCCCTGCCAAGAGTTGGTCCTTGTCCTGGTCTCTCTGTCTCTTGCTCCCTTTCTGTTTCTGCTTGTCCGTATCACCATCCCTGTCCCTGAAGCTTTGGCTGCCAGTGCCACCCCCATCACACCCATACACCTCGGCCTGGCCAAGGGAGAGTAGGCTCATGTTTCTGGAGCTGGAGGCCCAGGCCAGCAGGGACGGTGCACCTAGGCATCTGCTGGGTATGGCAGAGCCTGGGAGCATTCTGTTGGGGGTAGTGCAGGTGAGAAGGGCACTTGGGACATGGTCCAACCTGCGGCTATGCCTCAGGCCACCAAGATGGTCCTGAGCAGGGATTTCAGCCTTGAGCACTGGGTAGCGGGTAAGTAAGGGCAGTAGCCTTGGGGGCAGTGCCACATAGTAGGGAAATGCCAGGTATGGCTAGAGCTGCCAGGTTCACATCCTGGCTGTGCCCTGGACCTGGGACGTAACTGTGCCTCAGCTTTCTCATCTGTGGAACGGAGACAATAACAGCAATATTGGCCTGGTGGGTGGTTGAGAGGATGGAAGAGATCACACATCTGAGGTACTTTGATGTTAACTGCCAAACACAGTTGGTGAGGCTGGGCTAACAGTCCCCAAGTCCTGTCCTCAATATATTTGAGTTTGGGTGAAATGAGAAATACTTAGCATAGCCAGGAGGAGAGCTTTCCTGGGGTTCTCACAGGGGTACGCAGCCCCTGCACTGCCCACCTCCTACACTAGGCATACACAGCCCAGCCTGAGTTCCCTCTTCTGGCTCCTCTACCCTCCTGCCAGCTAAAGGGTGCAGAGGGGAGGGAATTGGTGTTGACAGAGACAGGCGCAAAGCGCTAGCTGTGTCCGGGGACAGAGATGCCCAGAGGTGGTTGCGGCTCTCCTCCATCACTACCTCCCCTTCCCCAATCCCCCGCACGCAATAGCACCCTCTCTCTTCAGATCTGCCAGGTCTCACACAGGCTCTGACACCCCGGGAGTCCGAGGGACTCAGTCCCCACAGGGCGGGGAGGGCAGTGGACCCCGTCAGCCCCCTCGCCTGCCCGTGCCTCAGTCTCCCTCCGCAGCAGGCAGGTCACCGAGCCCAGCTTGGCCCGTGGGAAATAGGGGGGAGGGGCGAGGAGGAGTGGCCCTGAGCTGGAAGGCGGCCCCTCGAGGTGGGGAGGGTAGGGAAGGCCCGCAGGCACGCCAGTGTCCACGGTGCTGCACACACGCCCCCATCCCCACCGCGGCCGCCGCGCATACGCCCCCGCAGGCACGTCTCCAGGGCTCCAGTAGCTACAGGCCCGCGGCCCCACCCCGCCCCGCCCCAGGGAAGGCTTTCCGAGCCGGGGGCGGAGACGCCGGCCCAGCCACGTGACTCAGACTAGGCTATAAAATACTCAGCTCTATTCCCGGGTCTCCCAGCCACCTGAAGGCTGGACTGGCGCCGCCACCTGGGTCTGGGTGCTGAGTGTCGCCTTCTCCTCTTCGCCCTTCCGGGTTGCTGCTCTGCCCAGCAAAGTCAGGGAGACTTGAGCACGCCCATATCACGAAGGGCGCAACTGAGGTTCTGGGTGTGAGGGTCATTCAAGGTACCGCAGCCTGCCCCCTAGCTGGGAACCTCGGAGAAGACCGTGAGGACAGGGGGCTGGATGGGGGATGGGAAGGGAGAGTCACAGAAACCTAGAAAAGTGATGACACACATTGGCTGTTCTGGTGAAAACGGAGCAAATAAGGAAAATAAAGACAAGTTTACAGAGGAAAGTAGAGAGAGGCTCCTCCGCTGCCAACCTCTGTAGAGGTTGAAAAGTAGAAATCTCCCATAATTGCACGGATAATTTCATCTCCCCAGGCAGACCCAACCCTCCACACTGTCACTGTATCTTAGAAATTGTTCTGTTGGAGGGCACAATCAGGGCAGGCTCTCTGAAGGAGATGGCTGTGAGGAGGTGGCAGAGCAGTCTGGGGCTCGGGACCCCTTAATCATTTGACCCTGGGACTAGGATGGGGGGATCCTAGGCTCCTGACCCAGACTTCACCCAGAGTATGCCAGTAACTCTTGGCGGGGCTGTGAGCAGGGTCAGTGGGCAGTACCCAGAGAGAAGTGGTTGGGCCAGTTGGACCAGCAGAGCCTGAGTAAGGTGCCCTCAAAGCCAGCACCCTCCATCCCAGATCCTCCAGCGGTATAAGAGGCCCTGGGGCACCAGGACACCCCTGCCAATCCACCTCCCACCCCGCTGCTGCTCATCAAGGCCCCTGCTTCTGCTTGGGCTGTGGTTTGCTCCTGGAATGCCATTCCATCAAGCTCTTAGCCATCTAACAAGGCCCCATGCAAAAGGTCCTCCTCCAGGGAGCCTCCCAGATGCTTGCTCCTAACCAAGGAGGTCTTCTGCTTCCTATGAGTTCACCCCTCAACTCTACCCCACCCCACCCCCACTGTCCAGGGCCTCTCCTGAGGCATGGACCACATGGTACAGAGGCTCCAGAGTGAGAAGTACATGCTACCTGGCTGTGTGACCTTGAGCAAGTGCCAGCCGGTCTCTGAGCTTCAGTTTCCTCAGCTGTAAAATCCTCACCCCTCGGGGCTATTCTGAGGATGGATTGAGATGTTGGGTGCAGAGGGCCCAGCACTATAAACGGGCAGCTGGTCTGTTCATGTCCATCTCCCCCAGACTGTGAGCTCCCTTGGCAGAGACACACCTCCTCCCCAAAGCCCAGCAGCCTGCGGTGGACAGAGGCAGAGGTTGGCAGCGGAGGAGCCTCCCCAGGGAGCCGAGTCACCCTCAGGCTACTGCCCACCCCACCACCTTCACACGCCTGGGTTCTGCCTCTGGCCACAGGCTTCTGTGGGCACAGGCTGTGGTCATCTTGGCCACAGTGGCTAGGCAGGTGGCCAGGGTGCTGGGCAGGCCTGGGAAGCAGGAATGGTGATCCCTTGGGGCCAGAAACACAGACAGTTCCCAGACCAGCCCCTCAGGGCCAGTGGTCACTGGGCAGTCATCCCAGGGCAGTGGAGGGAGGGGAGAAAGGAGGCTGGAATTTCTGGATAGGGAGTGGCATTTGGGTCAAGGGCTAGGGTACATAATCTAAGCCCTCATGTGGGGCCCTTTACACTCCCATTCTAGGCCAGTGGGGTGAGAGGACTCAGGCCAGCTGAATCCAGCTGCACCAGGCTTCCCCAGGCTGGGCACTGGAACTATGGCCTCAGCTTCAGGTCCTGGGCCCAGGATCCTAGGAGCTGCCAGGTGTGGAGGAAATCTTGGACCCTCCTTAGGGGCCTTGCAAAGAAGATGAACTGGACTTTCAGTTTGGCCTCAGGTTTCACAACCTGGAAGCCTGGGAAGTTCATGCTGATGTCTGCTCTAGCTCCGTCATGCTGCAAAGCCACCATGCTGGTCTGTCCTATGGGGTGGGAGGGTGTGTGGGCCACTCCTAGCCTTGGGGGCATCTTTCTGGAGGGAAAGCCAGAAGGTTGAGGGGGGACCTTGAGCGTGAGTGGGTTTGAGTGCTGGGCTACAGGGGCTGTGGTGGGAGTGGGAGTGTTGTGTGGAATCTGACTTTGGGTTCTTGTGTGTGCGCCTAGGTGCCAGCTGATGTGTTTGCATGGGGCCCAGGGGAGTGGTTGGAGGGAAAGGGTTGGCAGAAATGCCCGGTCTTCCCTCCTGTTCTCCAAGCCCCCTCCTTCCACACCACCCGCCACCACCACCTGGGGAATCTAAAGAAGGCCCCGAGGAAGGCTCCACTGCCCCCTAGGCTTTTGAAGAACTACACCCACTGTGGGGGGCACTCTGTGGATGTGCATGGCACATCTGTGGTACAAAGGAAGAAAATGAACTTTTCTTCTCTCAGGCAGAAGCTTCGCTCTGAGGAAGGGGGGTGGGGGGAGGGGAGAAAGGATTCCCAGCCCCTGGGCTGGCTTTACACAGGCCATCTGCCCGGTTCCCCATGTTTAACCTCCCATGTACACAAAGGTCACCACCCCAGCCAGGCCCCAGGTCACTGTGGAAGCTTGTACAGGTTTTTGTCCCCTCACTGCCTCAGTCTCCAGTCTGACTTCTCCATTCGTTTGCACCCACTGCCACCACCCTGGCTTGGGCCACCAGTGTCTCTCATCTGGCTACCTGCAGTCTTCTCTACTCAGGACTCCACCTCTGCACCCCCAGCAGTTCCTTCTCACAGCAGCCACACAGTCCTCCTCGAGTGTCAAGGTCTCCTCCCCCTCAGTCCTGAAGCTGACCATGGCGCTCTCAGGGGAAAGGACAAAGTCCTGACATGGCCGTCCAGCCCGGCCTGGCTTAGCCCCCACCTCTCCTGCCCCTGTCAGCCCCCCAGCTCCAGTGAGAGGAACTTCTTTCAGTTCCTACCAGATGACATCCTGCAATTTCTCACCTCTGGGCCTTTGCCCATGCTGTTCCCTTTGCTTGACACACCATGCCTAGCTAACTCCTCAGTCTTCAGGTAGGTCCTAGCTTAGTTACTGCCTCCTCCAGGAAGCCTTCCCTAACTCCTTGTAGGAGGTTAGGCAGACCTCCAACATCAGGGCAGAGTGTGTCTTCCATCCCTGGGGAATACCCCCACCTAGGGCTTGGGGGATGGTTCTTCTGCCTCCTTACCCATCCCTGTCCAGCTGCCAAGCTCTAGTCCAATGCCTCACCTCAGTCCTCAGGTCTCTGAGGAAGAGAGAACAGGGTGACCAGGAAGAAGTGAGGGTGAGGGACAACCAGGGGGCCTCAGGATGACTCCTGCAGCCCTGTCCCATCTGCCCTGGAGAGCCTCACCTGGGAGCTGGTACCACCAACTGCCCCCCAGATCTGCCTCCCCCAGGGCTTCTGGGTCTTGGGTTGCCTGGACCCTCAGGCTCCCCCACTGATCCAGATTCCCTAGCTGAGCCCCAGCTCAGAGGGAACCCTAGCAACTGAGGTCTTTTCTGATGGGAGGTGGTTGTGAGGTGAAGCTTCTGGAAAGGACCAACCACTAGACAAGGGTGGGCATAAGTGCACACAAGCGAGTTAGTGTCAGGAGTGGGCATTGTGGCAGAATTGAGGCTTACACAGGCCCCTGATAGACATGCCTGAGGAGAAGCCTGGGCAAGCACCATGAGGCTGGGATCTCGGCCCTGTCATGCCTCTGACTTGCTGCAGGATCCTGCAGGCCCTTGCCCCTCCGGTCCTCAACAGCTCCATCCATATGAGGGAGGTACATATTACACTATCGTTAGGATGCTACTGGCTCCTGCCAGGGACAGGCTGAGGAGTTAAAAGCAGCTTCTCGTTTAATGCTCGGGGCAAGCTGCAAAGTAAGGGCAGTCCCAGTTTATAAGTGAGAAAACTGAGGCTGAGAGAGGCGACATCATTGCCAAGGCCACTCGCCAGAGCCAGGACCCCAGGTCTGTATGAGGCTGCAGCCTCCAGGCTTTCGGGAGGAAGACTTGGTGCCTTCAGAGGCAGGGGCACCTAGTGGTTAAGCCTGGGCCCCAAGCTGCCGGGTTCCCTTCCCAGCTCAGCCCTCATTGGCTGTGTGACCTCAGGCAGGTAGCTCAGCTTCTCTGAAACATGATGGAAGGATGATGAGAAACTCAACTCTCCGTTGTCACAAGGATTAACTGACCAAGTGAGGGTAAGGAGTAGGAAGATTACTACCTTCACTGTCACATCTCTCCCTCCTTCCCGAGTGTGCATGAGCGTCTGATGGGAGCTCGGGTGGGAGCAAGCCACGCTGAGGGGTGCAGGGATCAGGTGCTGCAGTTCTGCCCAGCCACACTCTTCTCTTCACCCTTTGCCTGGGAGCCTCCCCCAGGCACCATGGCGAGCCCTCTAATTGCTGTCTAACTGCCTACACCTGGGTAGAGCAGGCATTCTGATCCCATCCCACAGATGAGGAAACTGAGGTTCAAGTGAATCCCTGCCCAAGGCCACACAGGTTGTTGAGTGAGACAGAGGCCTGAGCCCAGGGCCTGGCTTGTCCACGTGTCCCACAGAGGGTCCCCAGCCCCTTCCCTAGACAAAGGATGGATGCTGTGGTGGGTGCTGGCTCTGCTGCCCACCAGTTGGTTCTGACAGGGGCATAACCAGGGCACCTTCTCAGGAAACCAGAACAGGGGCAGGTGTTTTGCAAGACTGCTTGGGCTGGGCCCAGATGGCAGCCTGGACTTTGGCCTCTGTCCCCACCAGAAGAGAGGATGGAGTCCAGCCTCATTTGGGAGGCCAGGCACCTGTTTTCCTCTGCCTGGCAGGGATGCTGGGCTGAGCCTCCCTGTTGCCTATGCCTGGGTGACTGCCCTCCAGGGCTCCCTGTCCCTTCCACATGCCCGTGGGCTTCCCAGCCCTGAGCCTGAGCCTCCTGAGAGTCAGGAGCAAGCCTTAGCAAAAGGGCCTATCCTTACAGCTTGTGTAGGAGGGTGGCAGCTCAGCTTGGGAGGCTGTGGCCTGAGATCAGGAGTACCCTGGAGCCACTGGGGGCTGGTCTTCTTGCAGGGAGCTCAGCCACTCAGCTGTGTGACCCTGGGCAAGTCACTTCCCCTCTCTGGCTTCAACTATATCTATAAATGGGGCTATTTGTAGCCCCTCAGAGGCTCAAGGAATGTAGATGAGGAGAGTCTAGCACAGGGCCTGGATCAGAGTGAGCTCTTGATAGATTACTGCTATTTCTGTTATATGATTTAATTTTGTTATTGTCAGGGTGTGTTTGGGGGTGACCTGAAATGCTCCGCATAAAATCTAAGGCTCTTGCATGAAGCTTCATGCAAACTAACTCCCATTGTATAGATGGGAGACTAAGGTTTCAGGAGGCAAAGTGGCTTGCCCAGAATACCAGCAACAGACTTTAAGAGAGCCAAGAATAGAATGTAATTCCTCGTTCTTTCTCTCCTGCAATCACTTAGCAAGCACCTACTATGTGCTAGGTGCTGTACCAGAGCTGAGGAAGCATGGAAGGCTCTGCTGCAGAGGTGCCCCAGGCCTGGGCCAGGACGGACAAGGAGTTTCTTCTTGTGCAGTGGTGACAAGGCAGAGAAGGCACTCCAGGCAGAAGGAGCAGCCAGAGGAGAGACTTGGAGCTAATGAACTCACTCCGTCCAAGGCCAGTTCTAGGGAACAGCCGGGTAAGTCTGTGCGGCCAGAGCATGGGGTGCATGGCATACCCCAGGGGTCAGTGGGGGATTCACATTCTCTCTGGCCTTGGATGCCATGCAAAGGCCTGGGCCTGCCTTTGGGTCTGTGCTGAAGATAATGGGAAATGAAGCCTTGGCAAAGGGGTTTTCCAGGCAGAAGCTGGAGGGGAGAAGTTCGGAGGATGGGCATTCTAAGCAGAGGAAACGGCAAAGGCAAAGGCCTGGAGGCAGAAGTGACTGCCACAAGCACCTTTAAATGAATGGATAAGTGAAGGCATGGCCCTTATTATTCATGTGAGTGCTGCCTGGGTCTTGTGGGCCAATAGGGCAGTGCAGGGGTGGAGACATAGAGCCTGAGACCTCCACCTGCCCACATGCGCAGCTTCCCTCCCTCAAGGCGGTGCCTGAGGCTGATTACAGCCTGCTGCATGAGCACAAGGTTTGCCCACATGAGAGGGCACACATGGGTGTGAGTCCAGGGAGCCTTCACCAGTCTTCGCCCCTCTGACCTTTGCTCTGGGAACTTGGCGGCTCAGTCCTGCTGGGACTTTGACCAGCAGACTCATGGGTCATGGGTGAGGGTGTGGGTGTGCATAAGCGGCTCCTGGGCTGCCTCAAACACCCTTCCTTTCCTTCACTGTTGGTTCTGGAACCTTTGCCTGTGGGTCTCTGGGCTGCCTGGTGTCATCATTTTGGCATGTGACTTTCTTGAGGCCTGTGGTGTTGAGCCTTAGACCCTGTCTATCTTTATTCCTTCCCTAGAGGTGGGCCATGTCCTCTCCTCCTGACCACTCCCTGTGCCACCACACACAGCCCCCACCCTGTAAGAGCCAGGGACACTGTGGGTGCTTAGTGAAGACTGGCTGTCCAGTGGTGGTACCCTTATGCCCAGAGACTGCTCAGCAGCATTTATCCACCATGCATTTTCTGGCTTCCCCAGTGTCCTGGGCCTCCACGTGCAAAGGGACAAGGAGCTCCAGCTCCATGGAAGTCAAGCTGGCTGAGGTTGCCTGGGCCTCTGGGACTCCTTGTGCTGCACTGAGCTGCAGCACTGGCCGGCCTTGCCCTGGAAGCCCCTCTGGGGATCCAGAGACACCCCAGCTTTGCCCTGGGGAGAATGATGCATTAGGTGGGGACGTGCCGGAAAGAATCAGGATCAGCAGCTCATGCGTAAACATCTCAGGGCAGACCCACTTGTGCTAATGCCTGAGCACATCCACAAGCACTCGGACACACACGGGATCCTTTCCCCCACCTGGAGCCTGACTCCTGCAGTCCCCCTTCTCGCTGCTTCAGGATGGCAAATATTTGGGTGGGAGGTCAGTATCACCCTGGAAGTGGCTGACATGGTTGAGTGTGCAAGGATTTATATGTGCATGCGTTCTTGTGTGTGACAGGTCAGAGTCAGGGGAGCAGGGTGGGAGAGCATGAGTGTGCAAGTGCCTGTGGGAAGGTGAGAAGAAGGCCAGATTTGAGCAAGCAAGGGTGCGTGGCCTCCAGAAATGACTCAGGTTCAGATCTGCCCTTGAGGCACCCTTCTTCCAAGCCACCCCAATGGAAGTTGTGCCAGCATCTTCCCACATAAGACCAAGGCCTAGGCAGCTGAGGGCGGAGAGGGGAGAGGGGACAGACGGGAGGAGCACAAGGATGGAGAGTTCCCTGTGGGTCCCTTTCTCCTCCTGCGTGCTTTACAGTCGGCCTTCACACTGTGCCCAGGAGGCCCTGGAGTGCCCCCCATCGACTTTGCCGGCTGCTCCAGGCTTCCCATAGCAGCCTCTGCCCCAGGGCCTGAGCAGAGGTGGGTCTGTGGGGACCAAGGGATCCTGAACCCTTGGACCCTGCGCTCAGAGGTTAGTCTCCTTGGAAGGACCTCCTCCTCCCCAAAGAACTTTATCCGTGTCTGACAATGGCCAGCTGGTGTGAGGCTGTCCAAGGGCACTGTTTGAGCATCAAAATAAAACTTGACAATTGCTGCTCCTGCCCAATGCTGCAGAGCTCCGCCAGAGGTAATTATAGGTGGCCTGGGACAGCCGTCTCTGCCCACAGCCCAGAGCTCAGCAGGCCCACGGGATACAGGGCTGCAGGGAGCCCCTGCCCACCCCATGTTGCTCTGCCCCAGGCCTGCAGGGTCAGAGCATCCCAAGTCCCCAGCGCCAGGGCCCTCCACCAGCCTACATGCCTACCAGTCTTGGAAGGGGTCCCTTGGGAGTCTGGGTGGAATCTGGACTCTGCAGAGGATGTGGGGAATGTGAACTTGGTCTCAGATTGGAAGCATAATAAGAACAGTACTTCCAGCCCCCACATATCAAGTGCTCACTACCTACGGGGCCTTAGCTAGCACTTGATGTTCATTAACTCACAAGCTTCTCACAAAGCTCTTGCGATATGGGTGCCGTCATTAGCCCCATTTTACAGGAGGAAAAACTGAGGCCCAGGGAGGCTAAATGACACACTCATTGTCACATGGCTAGGATGTGGCCAAACTGAGCCTCACATCCCAGACGACTCTGAATTCCAGGCCAGAGTTCACAGCCACTAGGCCAGGCTGCCCCTAAAACCACAGGAGCAAGGGTGGGACAGTTGGTAAGTGGCCTGGGTGGAGTTAGACAAGTGCTGGGTGTGGAGGTGTTGGCAGCTGGCATGGGAAGCACAGAGCTCCCCTTCCAGAGGCTCATTCCCCAATTGTGAAGGTTTGTGCAGACCCTGCCTCTGTGGCCCCACAGCAAAGGCAGTAAAGGGGAAACAAGGGTAGGCATGTACAGTCTGGCTGACTCACTCGGCCCTCTTGGCCCTGCCCTCCCCTGGGGCCTGCCCAGATTTTCTCAGCCCAGAGGGAGCATCTTGCCTGCCCCTGTCTGCTCTGGCCCCCACAAGATTCTTCCCCCACAACTTGGGAAAGTGTGTGAGGGCAGGGGCTCATGCAGGAGCTCCACCAGGACTCCTCTGTGCCCCTTGCACCTCCCAGGCCCAGTGGGGATGCCTGAGTCTGCCTGGCCTAGAAGCCTTGGGCCTTGCCTCCTGCAGCACAAGGCGCCACCACCTGGGCCCTAGCCAAGATTTATCTCTGGAATTTGCCTTGGAAAACTCTGATTCCTGCTGAGTGGTGAGGGCAGTGCCATGCCTGCCCTTGTCCCTGGGCTCAGGGCCTCGGTCCACACTGCCAGGAAGTTCTTATGGGCATCTGAGTTCTCATACACTGTCGTTCCTTCTCATTCTCTTCTCGCTGTTTCCCTTCTGGCTCCTGGGGAAGCAGTGGTAAAGGGCCCATGTGTTCATATTTCCATCTCCACAAATGGTAACTCCAAATGACTTCTGCACTGACCTTCTTGGTAATCAACAATGAGCCCACAAACCTTTATTTAGTCCCTGCTCTGTGCTGAGAGCTGAGGAGAGGTGAAAGGAGGGGTGGCAGGTTCTGAGGTGGGCTACTGTGCCCCTCTGTGCTTGTGGCAGATATTGCTAATTGATCACAGCACTTCTTGCTGAGCCTGGAGGGATACAGCTCAGAATCTTCTCGACACAGCTCCAGGGAGCCGTTGGCAACCAGCTGGAATTGATCAGTTGAAACCCATTTACCCTCCCTTCTGCAGCCCACCTTCTGCCGAGGATTGAAGCCAGAGTCAGGCCAGGGCTTCTTGTGTAAAGCTGTCCTTGTCCCGTTCCACCTCGCACTGCCCATGCCCTGATTTCTTTGTCCTCGTTCTCAGTGTCTGATACAGGATGGGGAGAGGGCAGACAGGATCATCCATCTTCCCATCTCAGGTTCCTGTGAGGCTGCAATGGCCTGGTTAGGGACTTGGCTCCAGAGTGGCACGGTGCCTTTGGATGGAAGGCATCTGGGCTGCTGGATCTGAGCACCTTCCCCAAGTGCCTCCATCTGGGACCTCAGACCTTCCCCAGACACCTGTCTTCTCAGGGCTGCGCTGGGGCTTGGATACCCCAGGTCCCCTCACCCAGCCTCCTGCTCCCAAAGCGCTCACTGTGCATTCCTTCACAGGTCAAGGACAAGGACAAGATCCTGACCTCTGTCTTGCCCTTTGCAGCTATTCAAATACGTGGATTAATGCTCACTGGGGGCCAGAGCCTGCGGCAGGGGTCAAGGGCCTTCCTGAGCAGAAACAGAGGGTCCCTGACTCAAGGAGCTTGAGGTCTGCAGGGGACAGGGGCATTCCCCAAGGGGTTATTGAGAAAGCATTAGACTCAAGATCAGACAGGTGGGAGGTCTACCCCAGCAATGCTACTTGTGCCTCAGTTTTCTTGTGTGTAAAATAGGGATAATAGTAATAACACAATAACGCCTGTCCCACAGACCTATTTAAGGATTACTCCATCCTTCAAGGGTATTTGTGGAGTACTTCCTTTATGCCAAGTTCTGCACTCAGCTCCAGGGATGTGATTCTTCTCTTGGAGCTGAACAGATGGGGAACAGATAGGTCACCAGGAAATGACCACACAGAGTCAGCAGAGCCCAGGTGGGGGAAGCCCAGGTACTGTGAGAATCAGAAGAACCTGTGACCCACCCAGGAAATCAAAGAAGCCTTCCTGAAGGAGGAGACTCCTGAAGGAGGAGGATGAATTAGCCAGACTTAGGGAGAAACTTGTTCCAGACAGAGGGAGCAGCCTGAGCAAAGGGGAGGCAGTGAAAATGGTGCATGTGAAAGTGCCTAGCACTGGGCCTCGGCATTTGTTTAAAAAAACCAAGGCAGGCAACGGGCCCAGGCAGCGTGTCCTAGGTGCTGGATGTGGGACAGGTGAACTAGGTCGGATGTGTCTGGGGAGATGCATTATTTACTGTCCCAGCTATAAAATATTTACATGGGCTTCCTGGTGGTTTATGGTCTTTGCTTTCCTATCTCCGGGCTCCTGGCAGGTAAACCGGTGCCTTGCAGCTCACTCCTGGGAGGAGTCCTGGGGAACCAGAACCAAGCACCTCAGTGGGCTGGGAGGACGCTCTGGTCCAGCAATGAGGCCATTTGGCAGCTCTGAGCTCTTCTCATGAGGCATGAGCCCCACAGGCCTGAAGCCCCAGCTCCAGAGTCCCCAGGGCAGAGCCAGGAATCCAGGGTGACAGAGCTCCAGTCTGTGGGGAGAGGCAGACCAAGCTGTGTGGTCTTAGACAAGGTGCTGGGCCTCTCTCATCCTGTTTTCTCCCCTGTAAAATGGGGTTAACAGTAGTACAGTGTTTTGAGGAGTAAATTGAGATCACACAGCAGAGGGGGTGAGTTCAGTGACAGGAAGCCTGAAATTCCTACCTGTTTCATTAAATGTCTGCAGAGTGTAATATTAGGACAACCTGTCAACTGTAGCACACCTCAACTCTTATAAAGTGTTTTATGTGGGAAGTGGGTGCGTTTTAACCTGCTCGAGTTGAGAAGCCAAGAGCCGAGAGCCTACAGAAACCTTGGAAGGGCCTGACCTCGGCCCCCACGGGACGCAGACCAGTCGTCTCCTCTGCTCGGCACCTCTCTTGGAGTCTTTCTAGAAACTTTTCTTGTAATCTTTCGAGAAACTGGCCCGGCTTCCTGTTTATTTCTGGAAAGGAAAACCCCAGACAGAAGGAAGGAGGTGGGGTAGGAGACCCAAGTGGACCTCTGCTCAGGCCACGTGGTTCCTCCTATTCCTCTGAGAGGGAGCGGCCCTCAACTGGGCAAAAAGGGGAGCCCCTGACAGCTGGAATCACTCCTGGCCCCAGAGGGGTGGGAGGTCTGGCCTCACGGCTGATGGGCTCTTAGGCCCATAAAAATTGGGCTACAGGGAAAAGCAGGCACAGGGCTGGGTGGGCTCCAGCCTGGGACAGCAGGCTGGACAGGATATCAGGTGGGCAGGGATGGTAAGGTCAGCAGACTCCTGAGAGGAGCTTCTGGAGGATCGTGGCCTGAATGTGGATGAGAAATCAGCCTACACATCCAGGGTCCTCTGGACCAGCCTGACTAGCCCCTCCAGATGGGCACAGTAAGGCCAGAGAGAGGAGGGATCAGAATCAGGACCAGATCCCAGGGAAATTCATGCCCTTGCTCTAAGAGTCACAGATCTGTGGTCTTTCAGAGAACAAGTGTTCTCAGGGACCATCTGCTGCGACCCCCTGCCACAGTACACAGAAGGGGAATGTGCCCATCCTGGCCATGTTTGCCTTTAGTCGTTCCTCACCCTTCCCCTGCTCTGATCCTTATCTGTGGAAGATGGGCCAGCCTCTTCAGGCTGCATTCCCCACATTTCTGTGTGACTTGGTTTAGCCTGTGGAAGGTGGAAGGTGAGGGGACAGGAAGAGAGACACCTTAGGCAATGTTTCCATATGTGGCTGCATCTCTCCTCTGGCCTCAGATCCCCCTGGACAGGCCCAGTGAGGGTCTAACTTCTTCTGGGTGACCCAAGTATCAGGCAGTAATACTTCAAGGAGAATTAATTGACGAGGTTCTGTAAGTTCGCTGCATTCCCAGACATCCCTCCACAAAGCAGAGGGAAGCTGGCACAGAACTAGGGTGAGGAAGGTGGATCTCCAAAGAGAGAGGGGGCTGGGGAAGCAGAGGATGGGTGCCACAGGCAAGCCCTTTGACCCTGGACAAGTGGCCTTATCTCTCTAGACTTCAGGGTCCAACATGAAAAGAAAAGCCACTCGAAGTATTTCAAATAGAGAGAATTGAGTGTAGGGAATCCATTACACAGGTGATGAAAAAGTGGAGAAGCTACACAGGTAATGGAAAGGCAACCCAGAGAGTAGCAGCAGCAGGAAGGCACCATCACCCCCAGGCTAAAGGGACAAAGGAGGAGGGAGTAGTGCATGCAGCACTCCTGGAGATCCGCCTCCCCAGAGCCCAGCAGCCTGGTGGATTTTCCCCACCGTGTTTCTCAACTGGGCATTTGTGGCAGCAACTTCCCCATTGAGTGCACACTTCCCTCCCTTGGCTGCAGCCCGGGGCACACAGCTGTCTGGAAAAATTGTCGCTTCCTCTGCCCAGCTTGTCTGTGAACTGGAGAGGCTGGGGCCTACGCATTGCCCCTACAGTGCACAGAAGGAGAGCTGGGGGTCTGCTGGGCCCACACAACACCAGGGACTCGGGGACAGAGCTGAGGACTGATGCCCACTACAAGGCACCAGAAACCAAGGAAGTTGTCACCTCTACCCCACCATTTAGACTCCAAACAGCACCAACCCCTCAGGGTCTTGAGGCCAAAACTCAACCAACCAATGGACCCACAGATCTTTACTGAGCACCTACTGTGTGCCAGGCACCATTATATCACCTTGCTTTTACCTGACTCCAAATCTGTGAGGTGAGTATTATCATATAACCCCATTTTACAGATGGGGAAATCAAGACTGATGGGTTAAGTCACTCGCCCAGGGTCCCTACACTAAGATGGGGCTGTATCATTTTACGTTTGTTACCCCACAGCCCTGAGGAATAGATGTGGAGAAACCTTGGTATACGCTGTTTCAACATTAAGGGTTTCAAGTGTCTGAGAGTGATCCCAAAGGTCATGGATTTTCTGTCATTTGAAGCATTCTAAGGCATGAATTTGGACCCTGCACAGTGAAGGCTGGTGGCAAGAATGAGTCACTGTTCTTGAGGCTTAAACGAAGTGAAGCAGGCTGAGCTCTTTGTCAGCACACTGTGGGAAGGGATGGGCTATCAGGCTGTGGGGTCAGGTTACTCACCCCCCGCCACAGTTGCCTGACCTTTAGCAGGTCCCTTTACCTCCTCAGCTATGAGATACATAATCCTGACCTTGAAGGTTCTTGTGAAGACCTCGATCATGTACATAAAGGTCCCACCATTCCAGGAACATAGTAGGGGCTGTTGGGACAACGATGTTTATTATGGCCCTTACAAACGGTGGCATGATTCAGGACTATGTGGCAGGTCAGAAGACCTGAGTTGGTAGGAGCTCCAAGGGCAGGCATGGTGATCTCAGGGGGCCAGCGTGCCAACAGGGTTCAGGTCAGTGAGATGTAAAGATCAGGTGGGCAGGAGGGGCTGCTGTGTGTGCACAGGGCTCTGGCCTTTGGTGTCAAAAAGGCCTGGGTGCAAATGACAACTCTGCCCTTTCCTGATGGTGTGACCTTGTGCAAGTTATTTCAACAGGGCCTCATTTTCCTCCTCTCTAAAATGGGGGTGACATCAGTGCCCATTTGCTAAGATGTGTTGAGGAGGTTAAATGCAATGATATACCTGAAGCACCTGGTATGTACCGGGCACATGCTAACATGTACTTGACTGGTACTTGACTAACATCAGTAGTTACTGTTATTTAACATCAGTGGTTTCTGTTATTTTCATGAAGGTTGGACCAGAGCTTCAGGGCCTGAATGGCAGTTGACGGTTCCTCCATGGCCCCAACAGTGGTTCTGGGCCCAGCAGCCTTGGGCCCACTTGCTCCCAGCTTTGGCCTTCTCTAAGGGAGGATTCCTCTAGTCCCGCAGGGAGGAGGTTTTTCTCCATCACTTCTTATCAGAATTGGATTAGTGGGTAGCTGCTGAGGCCTCCTGACTTGCGGTGCTTCTGACAGCTCCACCTGCCCCTATAAGGTCACTTAGGAAATAGCTCTGGATACCCAGCTGTGAGGAGCTGGCTCCCCTACCCTGGCCTCAGCTCCTGTGTCACTCTGCAGAGGCCCTCCCTGACCACCCCATTGAGGTAGGCCTTGGGATCACATCGCCCTGCCTTCCTGACTTCAAGGCACTTATCGGGACCTAGAATTATTTTATCAACTTGATTATTGGTTTACAGTCTACCTTCCCACACCGGGAGGAAAGCTCCTTGAGGCAGGGTTCTCGCCTGTATCGTAGAGCCCAGTTTGGTGTGTAGCACTTAGTATGTACTCGGTAAACATTTGCTGAATGAATGAGTGAATGATAACCAGGGAGGCAGAAAGTATATCTTGGTGGGAGGCACAAGAAGAACACTGGACAGAGAGGCAGAGGCCTGAGTTCTAAGCCCAGCTCTGCCCCCAAAAGCTGTGTCACCCTGGGCCTCAGTCTCCCGATTTGTACCACGAAGTCTTCGGGGAGAGGAGCTCCAAGATCTTTTCAGTTTCCGATGTTCTATGCCTCCAAGAGGTCCCTGCCAAGCTGCAACTCTAGGAAGCCTTGTCAGCCTCCTGGTAGCAGGAAGTCTCCATGACAAATGCAACCAGGCCTGTTTTGAAATATGTTCTCGGATTGGCTGTGTCTGGGCCATGAGTGACTAAGCCCAGAGAATTCTCCCCTCCCTTGGGGCCACCTCCCATAGCACGTGACTTAGGGCACCCCACACCCAGGAGCACACGCACATGCACACTCACATAGGCTCACACACGTTCACACATGCACTCACACACTCAATCTGTGTGCACACACTATTCTACCTGCATGTACACACTCACATAAACTTGCTCACACACACCACACAACACAGGTGAAGACTTGCACACATATGTACTCACATACCTTCTCACTCACATCCACACTCACATCCACACTCTCATACATGCCCAGGTGCTTACACGTTTGCACACACTCACATGAACACACGCATACAGTCACATTTGCATACTCACACGTTCATTTGCACACTGCCATATACGCACACTGTCACTTACATCCATGCACACTCACACATGGACTCACACAATGCTTATATACTCACACACTCATGCTTGCACATGCTCACATACTTTCACCATATACGCAAATGCACCAACACAGTCTCTCACACATGTGCTCACACACTCAACCTGCATACACACACTCATACAGACACACACTCTCACACATACACTCACACACTGGCACATGCACAGTCATACACATACATTTACTGTCACACATGCTCCCTCATGCAATCATGCATAAACTCCTTCAGTCACACACACATGCACACACTCACACTCACTCACATTCACACACACCCATATGTTGCACAAGCCCAACTCCCACCCATCTGGCATCTTGTCCTTCCAGAACTGCCCAGGCCCGGCCTCATCTGATGGCTGCTCCCTGCTCTCTTTTCCCTTTTAGTTCTATTTATTTTTCTTAACCACAGTGAACATATTTGGAGAAGGATCTATTTTCACCTTATCTGGAAACACATTTCCCCTCAGCCGCGAGCTGGGCAGATCAGTGAGAAGTCTCTTGGCCACTGCGGCATGGGCTGAGAGGGCTGAGGTGAGGCCAGGATGGAGACCAGAGAGCCACAGAGGCAGAAGGGATCCTTGGGACGGTCTCGCTGCCCGAGCTGGGGCCACTGCCTCTGCAACCCTGAACTTTTTTTTCTGAGTAACCCTGAACTCAGGGCAGCTGCTCCCCATAGAGGTAGATGTGGCTGGGAGAGTCTGGCCCCTCTCTTTGCTCCTTCCATCAGATGTGGGGGTGCCCCTAGCTCTTTATTACCTCTCTTTTCTATAGGGCAGTTGGGCCTTTATAGATCATCTCATCCCTCTCAGTTTTCAGATGACAAAAAAAACAACACAAGAGTTATATTTAGTGAACATTTCCTCTGCCCCAACCTGTGTAAACCCCCTGCATGTGTCATTTCTTTTCAGCCTCACTACCACCTCGAGAGATTGTGCAATTGTCCTCTCATTTCACAGATAAGAAAACTGAGGTTCAGAGAAGTCGAGGGACATGCATAGGGCCCACAGCAGTAAGAGCAGAGGAGACCCCTTATTGCTCAGGCCCCAGAAGCTTCACTGTCTCCAGCATTCACCCTGCAGAGCTGCCTGGAGATGACCGGGGTCTGTGTGGCTGGCCCTGGCCAGGTGGTGGTGGGTTTACACTGAGACTCCCTGAAGGTGCTTACCCAGGGGTGCCTGCTCTTTTGTTGACCTAGGTGGCTGCCACGCCCAGTCAGCTTCTGGCTGCCAGGTATTGATCACATTGTTGTTGGGTGTGGCAGAGCAGGCCCTGGGAGGGTACGTTCCACAGACAGAGCCTCTGAAACCTGAGGCCCTTGTCCAGTTTGTGCCTCCTCCCCTTTTGGAGCAGTGTCCCTTCCTTCATACACATGCTGCAGTGTGACAGCCCTGGGAGGCAGAGCAGGGCAAACCTTCATGCCCCAAGCAGAGTCCCACAAGACCCAGCAATCCCGCTCCTAGGTACGTACCAAGAGAACTCAAAACATGTCCACACAAAAATCTTCATGCAAATGTTCATGGCAGCATTATTCATAATAGCCAAAAAGTGGAAACAACCCAAATGTCCATCAGCTGACAAATGGATAACAGAGTGTGGTGTAGCCATAAAATGGAACATTAGTCAGCCAATAAAAAGGAATGAAGTACTGATACATGCCAAAACATGAATGACTCTCAAGAATATTATGCTAAATGAAAGAATCTAGATGCAAAAACCCTTATTCTGTATGATTACAATTATATGAAATGTTCAGAATAGGCAAATCCAAAGAGACACAGCATAGATTATTGGTTGCCAGAAGCTGAGGAGTAGGGGAAAAGGGGAATGCCGGCTAATGGGTATGGGGTTTCTTTTGAGAGTGATGAAATTGCTCTAGAATTAGATAGTGGTGGTGGTCGTAAAACTCTGTGAATATACTAACACCCGCTAAATTGTGTACTTTAAAAGGGGTGAATTTTATAGGACAGAATTGTGAAAATAAATTATATTTTAAAATATTTAAATGAGCCTAACAAAAAAAAAGTCAAAAGAATCTCTATTGGGGTGGAGGATGGAGGTCCAGAAATATTAAATGCTTTTCCAAGGTCACAGGGCAAAATGCTGTCAGCCCTGTCGATGTAAATGCGATGACAACACCACCAATAACTCCTATTTGTTGAGCATGCTCATTCCATGTGCCTGGCAGTGTGGAAGCCTCTACATGCATTACCTCACTTAATTCTCACCATAACCCAAGGGCAGGTGTTATTATTATGCCCATTTTATAGATGAGGAAATGGAGGCTCAGAGAAATGATATGACTCGCCCAAAAGGCATTTGAACTTAAATCCGTCCATCGCCAAATGATGGGCAAAATGATTCTGTGTGACGCGCTTCTTCTGCTGTTGTTGTTTGTTTTGTTACATGGCACTTGCGCCATCGATGCAAAAAGAAAGGAATGCAAGTTGGTGCTGCTGCTGCAGCTAAAAGGCTGTCAGGGCCCAGGGAGGGCCTCCTCTGGTTCCAGCTCCACTCTGGTCCCCTGTCTGGGATCCTGGCCTTCTTCAGGGGCAGAAGCTTGTGAGTAGCCCTTGAAAAACTGGCCCAGGAGAGTCTGGGGTAACTCTCCACGCTGGGCTGCTATTCCAAAGACAGGAAACATAACATGTGCACAGGCCAGGGGCCTCTGCTCGTTCTGGCCCAAATTCTTTGGGGTTTTGGATAAACAAGGGCAGCCTCATTTCACCCATATGTGACCTTTCTATGTGTGTAGCCCTGGGTCCCAAGAGCCAGGCCCCAGGGGCAGTCCCTTCCTACCTAGCATGTGAGAAGCCCTGGCTGTCTGTACCAGGTCCAGGCCAGCCATGAGTGAGCCAGGGGCACTGCCTCACCAGGAGCTTTTAAAATCACTGAGAAGCAGCTTGTGGAAATGATAAAGGGAGGCCTCAGAGGGCCCATATCCTGGGCTCAATCCCAGCTTTGCTACCTACTAGCTGGGTAACCCTGAGCAAGTCATTTTACTTTTCTGAGCCTCACTTTCTTCATCTGTAAAATGGGAATAATAACTCATAAGATTACTATATGACTTTTATAATCCCATCTTATAAGATTGATGAGAGGATTAATTGAAGTGATGCATGGAAAGTAGGGACCCGACTCTACAATATTAACCATTATTACACTTATGGGGGCCATGGACCAGAATCAGAAAGCCTGAAGGCTGACCCCCAGAGCAGAACACATATTTGAATACTTTCATACACGCACACCTTCATAACCCCACATGCTCACATGTTGCATGCACTGCACGGGATCTTACATTCACACTTTCACGTCCATACTCACGTATAAACTCACAAGCATGTACCCATTGATGTGCATGTACACATGCACCCACCCACAGACTTTATATATCTGAAGGCAGACCCTGGCAAACAGGCCTGCATACACAGGCAAATGCACACTCACCTTCTCATCATGCATGTGAACACATGCTCCTGAATTTGTATTCATTCACACACGCATGTCTACATCTGTGAACTTGTTCCTCTTCTCAGGGCCCCCAGCTCGGCACTGGCCACAGACCAGTAGAAGAACTTCTGCACTCCAGGGCAGTTAAAGCCCCTTCCTGGGTCCTCCAACAAGTTCAGCAAGTTCCCTCCTCTGTTCTCTCTGCCTGGCATGTCCAAGCCCTCTTGCCCTTCAAGGTGCAGCTCAAAAACAGCCCCTGCAGGAAAGCTTTCCTGATGCCTCAGCCAGAAAGGTCTGCCCCCTACCTCTGAATTCCTCTTGCCCTTTTTTTCCACCTCCGCCTGCGTGGTGTCGTTCTCATGTTCTCTCCGAGAGGGACCCTGAGCTCTGAGAGGACAGTGATTGTGGCTCATTCACCCTCTCACCGCCTCCCCCCCCCCCCCCCAATGGCCAGCACAGGGTAGTGGCTCTGGAATAGAAGTTGCATTGAAATGAACCATGCTGATAGGTAGGCCTCGAAGGTTACTCTCTTATCTCTGCACAAACTCAATGCCAGAGGAGCTGGCAAAGCCAGGGCCCTGGGGCTGCTCACTCCTAACCCATATGGACAGAGCCTGGGACCCCAGGGTTGCACTGTACACCCTTCCTAGCACAGAATTTCCCCAAGGCCCTCACACAGGCACCACCTCCAGCCCCTGCTGCCCTGACCACTGACCCACAGCCCAATTCTGAGAGCAAGACCCCTTTCAGACTGGACAAGCCTGGGGGCAGATCTCAGGACTTGCTTTATCTGCTTTGAACAGACTCTGCTAGCCCACTAAAGGAGGCAGATTTTCCTGGGCGCCTGGAGATCTGCCCTCAGGCAGTGCTTCTCAGAGCCTGGTCTGCTGTATCAGAACCA
Source organism: Equus quagga (assembly GCF_021613505.1). Taxonomy (NCBI): domain Eukaryota; kingdom Metazoa; phylum Chordata; class Mammalia; order Perissodactyla; family Equidae; genus Equus; species Equus quagga. Next base: position 133,552,085 of record NC_060267.1, read on the forward strand.
CCCAGGGTGCAGGTTAGTGCAGAGTCCTAGGCCCACCCCAGCCTTCCTGAATCAGAACTGCCGAGATGGAGCCAGAGAATCAGCATTAACAATAAACACTCCAGGGGCCAGCCCAGTGGTGCAGTGGTTAAGTGCACACGTTCCGCTTCTTGGTGGCCTGGGATCCCGGGTACGGACACGGCACCGCTTGGCAAGCCATGCTGTGGCAGGTGTCCCACATATAAAGTAGAGGAAGATGGGCACGGATGTTAGCTCAGGGTCAGTCTTCCTCAGCAAAAAGAGGATTGGCAGTAGATGTTAGCTCAGGACTAATCTTCCTCAAAAAAAAAAACAAAAAACCAATAAACTCTCCAGTTTAGTCCCGGTTAAAGGTCTAAGAGCCACACTGCCCACTGCAAATTCTCGCACTACCATTTACTACACCTTGGGCAAGTCCGTTAACCTCTCTGAGCCTCAGTTTCCTGATCTGTAAAATGGGGATAATAATGGTGCCTACCTCGTGGGGCTGCTGTGGGAGTAAATGAGATCACGAGAGTGAAGTGCTCAACACAGTGCCTATGTGGTCTCAGCAAACGTGGACTATTAGCAGCACAGCCACGTTCTCACACGAGGGGACTTCTGAGTGAGGGGCAGAGGTTCTCCTGTCGGGAGGGGCCCTGTGGAGATCCTCCAGGCAGCAGGAAGCCTTGGCAGGGCAGGGCCCTCGCCCAAGACACCCCGCCACCCAGTGGCTAGTATATGGGGACCATACCCAGCTCTCCCGCGGGCACTAACCTGAGGTCGGAGGCTCACTTGCCATGGCTTCCACCCTGCCTCCTGGCCTGCTAGCAGCCTCCTTCCCTGCCCTGCTGCCCTGGGAACCTGACCCGCTTGGCGTCAGCCCTGGCACTCCCTCCAGCTTTGTAATAAAATAGCCGGCTCAGGTCAGCTTTCCCTGGTGGGGAAGCCTCCTGACCCAGAGGGCAGGAGGGAGGGGAGCAGCCTGAGGGAACAGCTCCTTCAGCAACCACCAATTACAGTCTGCTCTCTCTGGGAATCACTTGATCCCTAAACCAGGTGACCCCCAGGAAAGAACCCTTCTTATTTGTCTTCCTTCCTTTCCTAATCCTTCATCATTAATTTATCTGTGTATTCATTCATTCAATATTGAAATACCTACTGTATGTCAGGTGCTGGGGCTCATTGGGGATCACCAGGGTTGGCAAACTTTTTCTGTAGAAGGCCAGGTAGTAAATGTTTTCAGCTTTTTGGGCCAAACTATTCTGCTGTTGTCGCAAGACAGTAGCTGTAGACAGTATGTAAACAAATGGGTGGATGTGGCTGTGTTCCGATAAAACTTTATTTGTGAACCTTGAAATTTGAATTTCATGTAATTCTCATGCATGATAAAATATTCTTCTTTTGATTTGTCCCCCTAACCATTTAAAAATGTAAAAACTATTCTTAGTTGCAGGCCGTACAAAACAGGGAACAGCCAATGGGCAGTAGCTTGCTCCACGAAGGCCATGGAGTGTGCCGTGCCCTGGGGGTGCCAGGACCTCTGGCAGAGGGAGGCCTTGGGAGAGGCTCAACTCAACTCAACCAAGCCCTCCCAGAGTCCACTCCCTCAATGCCACGTATGTTCTCTGTGGTTTAGATATGGGGACTCTTAGGTCTCCCTTGGCGCCAGAAGCTTTTTGAGGGCAGAAACATCTTCAAGCTTTTGGAGTCAGAAAGTACCTAGGTTCAAATACCAGCTTGACCACTCACTAGCTGAATGGCCTTGGGTAAGTTATTTAACGTCTCTGTGCCTCAGTTTCCTCATCTGCAATACCTACTTCATGGGTTGTTGAGAGGATGAAGGAGTTAATACATGCATTTAAAGTGCTCACACAAGTGCCTGACATAGAGTCATGTTGACTCTCATCACAGTTCCTTCTCCCCAACTCACCCCAGCACCCAGCATGGCTCTGGGCACACAGGACCTGCTCAGTCTGTCCTTGCTATGTCCTAGCTTCCAGAATGTGGGGAAAAGTCTCCTGACTCCCTTCCCAGTAGCCCTTCGGGATCTGTACCCTGGACTCCTGCGAGGCTTTGCCCTTTGGATTTAGCTTGGTGCGTTTCCCTTTTGGCTTCTTTCCCCCAGTGAAATGATCCCCTTGTCCCTCTCAGACAAGCCCACCTGGATGCCCAGGGTTAGGAGTATGTGGACATGAAGAGCTCTTGGCTGGTTCTGCTCTGGGGATGAGCTGTGGAGGAGTAAGAGGGAGCCTACTTCACCTGCCAGCCCAAGGTCCATGGGGTGGGCAGGTTGCCCAGGTCAAGGCCTTGGGCATCTCAGCCGTTAGGCCGAATAGCTTGACCATCCAGCACTTTGCTCTCGTCTCCAGGTACACTCCTGTCCCAGGTGCATGCCTGGTTTGCTCTGCCTTCCAGAACAGCACCCCTTCCTCCCTCCCTCCCCCTCCAAGAGCCTCTAATACCTTATCTGGTTTCATTCTTTCATAGTCCTTATCATTGTGTGAAACTTTATTATTTGTTTATTAGGATTTTTTTCAGCCTCCCTTCCACTAGACTTTAAGCTCCTTAAGGGCCAGACTTTTGTCTGCTTTAATCCTTACAATTACTCTCACAGAACAGAAGGACAGATAATATCCTCTATTTAACAGGTGAGCATACCGAGGTCACTCAGTTAGTGAGTAGCAGAATGAGGATCCAGGACCAGGTCTGTTTCACAGGCAAAAGCTGACATTCTGAACCTCCACCATAAGACAGAGCTCGATTAGTCTGGCAAGATGGTGGGGGGTGGGGGGATAGGGCACAGGCCTTGAGCCCAGTAGTTTGTTTCCAGCAGCAGTAGCAGCAGTAACAGGTCAGGAGGCATTTATAGGAGTCCTAGGGACCTTCTCTGCCACTGTTGCAGGAGGCAAAGCCACGTGGGCTTCACTCCTGCCTTGTTGGAGCTCATGGGCTGTTTAGACAGAGACACGTATCTAGTCTCTTCACTGCAAAGCCGACTGTGCTGAGAGCTATAAAGGCTTACAAAGTGCTTTACAGGTGCTGTCTTCGTCTGCTCAGGCTGCTGTAACAGAATACCATAGATTGGGTGCCTTAAACAACAGGAACCTATTTCTTGCAGTTCTGGAGACTAGTAAGGCCAAGAGTGCTGGCTGATGTGTTCCTGGTAAGAGCCCTCTTCCTGGTTTGCAGCTGGCTGCCTTCTTATTGTATCCTCGCACGGCAGAGAGAGTTCATCTCTCTCTTGTCTCTTCTTTTTCTTTTCTTTTTTTTGTCTTCTCCCCAAACCCCCCAGCACATAGTTGTATATTTTAGTTGTAAGACCTTCTGGTTGTGCTATGTGGGACGCCACCTCAGCATGGCTTGATGAGCGATGCCATGTCCGTGCCTGGGATCTGAACCAGGGACACCCTGGGCCGATGAAGGGGAGCACGTGAACTTAACCACTCGGCCCACAGGGGCCAGCCCCCTCTTGTCTCTTCTTATAAGGTCAGTAACCCCATTCAGGCTCCACTCTATGACCTAATTAACCCCCAAAGGCCCCACCTCCACATAGGAGTGGCGAGTGCCCTCAGGGAAGGTGCTTTGGACAGAAAGGGCTGCAGAAACAAAGGCCAATGAGATAGGGCCTGTTTGGGGACAGGTAAGGGCTCCGAAAGGTTAGAGCCTAGAGTGTGTTGGGAAAGGGCAGTGGTGATGCAAGGTGGTTGTGAAAGTAGGTTGGGGTCAAATCACGGAAGGCCTAAAAGACTGGGAAAGACTGGGCTTCCTAGGGTTGCATAGTAGATAATAAGAACAACCACAGAACAGCTGATTGTGTGTGTTGGGCACTTTATATTTTACAAAGCACTTCCCGACCACTCTTCTTCTCTGTCCTCACAACTGGTAGCAGGCTAGAGCGGCAAGTTCAAGATAGGGAGCCTGGGGTCGGCTCCACGCAGGTACAAGTTGTGTAGATTTGAACAAGTCACTTCACATCTCCAAGTCTCACCTTACTCATCTCTAAGAACAGGGCCCAATGCTCAGCGCTTTAGGAAGGGTTACACAAAACCACCCATGTGAAAATGCTGTTTTTAGCTTCTGGCCCACAGTTCTTTCTCTGTAAAATGGGGACAATCCCTGTGCAGCCTAATCAAGGGGGCGGTGTCTTCGATTTTGTAAGCAAAGCCCAAATGGCAAGAATCTAATTAACGAGGCCAGGTAAGTCGTTTCTTGGTTGGCATGCTGAGCGCCTCAGAGAAGGGACTTTGGCTACTTTAACGGTGTCTCTTAATATCGGTCATGGTAGTCAACTCATTTTGGACAGCGAGGGAATAAGCACAGAGCATGCACAAGCAAGTGCAAAAAACACAGGAGACGCGGTGCTGGCTCACTAACGTGCCCCCAGCCGGCCCACTTAAAGGGCCGGAACATCTAGTGCCCCGCCCCCGCCGTCCGAAGATCACCAATCAGTGAGCGAGTCGCTCCGTGACGCTATCTTCTCGCGACTAAGCGGGCTGGCGGCGGCGTTTCCTGGTGACAGAGCCCGGGCGCCGAGGGTATGCGCCCCCAGGAGGTGCTGGGCCGGGCCGCCCGACTGGCCTCCTCCGGTCTGCTCCTGCAGGTACTCTGTCCGGCCGGCCCCAGCCTACCCCGCAGCGGGCATTCGCGGGGAGGCGGCTCTGGGGTCCTTAAGAGCCCGCCCCGGGGCAGACCCAGTCCGGGCGTGGACCCCGCTACGGAGGGTTTCAACTGGAGGCGGTGGCGGACGCCTAGGTCTGGAGTTGGGAGACTGCAAACAAGCCACTTTCCTTCTGAGCATTATGTTTCCCATATGGTACTAGGAGAGGGTTAGATCAGGTGGCAGGGGTGCCTTTGGTGCTCTAGAATCTGATATTTTTAAGGCAAGGAGTTCCTTTTCTCCATGTCCCACCCCTGACCCTCAAATACCTCCTTCAGGCTCTTTGACTCCCACTGAGTTCAGAGAGACAGCATGGCATATCTAAGAACTGGGACCTGGGCGCGGGCAGGCCTGGATTGAAATCTTGTTTCTACCAGGTGCTTGCTGCATGACAAACGACTTCACCTATTAAGCCTAAGCCTCAGCTTCTCATTGGGAAAATGGATATAATACCTAGCTCTTAAGGTTGTTATGAGGCTTGTTGGGGTTATTCAGATAATTGCACCCTTAATACAGTGCCTGGCTCTTTTTTTTTTTTTTTTTAGGAAGATTAGACCTGAGCTAACATCTGCCACCAATCCTCTTTTTGCTGAGGAAGACTGGCCCTGAGCTAACATCCATGTCCATCTTCCTCTACTTTATATGTAGGACGCCTGCCACAGCATGGCTTGCCAAGCGGTGCCATGTCCGCACCCGGGATCTGAACAGGCAAACCCCAGGCTGCTGAAGTGGAATGTGTGAACATAACCGCTGTGCCACCCGGCTGGCCCCAGTGCCTGGTTCTTAATATGTACTTAGTAAATGTTGGCTGAATCTTCCTTCTGGCTATGTGACCTTGGACAAGTCACTTTCCCTTCTTGGCCCTAAAATGCATCATCTGTCAGATATGGTACATGCCAGTTGGTTCAAATGGTATCTAAACATTCTTTCAACTCTTGCAGGTAGTCATTCTAAGTCAATTGGCTCCATTTCTCTGTTTCACTCTTGAGCCATTGAACCCTTACTAACAGGAGTCCTGAATCCACCCTCCCCCTTATTTTAGAGAGGCAGCGTTTCACTAGGAGAAAGAACCAGGCATACTTGGGCTCAAGTTTTGGCCTTGTCCCTTGCTAGATGCCTGCCTTTGTGAAGATCACTTAACTTTTCCGAGTATCAGTTTCTTCATCTTAAACGAGAGCAATGATGCAACCTCACAGGGTCGTTAGGGAGATTAGATGAAATGCCTGGTAAGTGCCAGGCACATTATAAGTACTTAAATGTTAGCTATTTTTATTATGTAATAAGGATTTTTTTTAAATGGTCATTATAGGGATGAAAAGAGGTAATCTATGTAAAGCATGTAGAAGATTGCTTTGCATAAGATATATGCTTAATAAACATTAGCTATTCACCTAAGCCTAAATTAGGTGAACCCTAAGTTTACCTAGTTTTTTTTTTTCTTATCTCACAATGTAAATAACTGAGTTCAGTGCTTTATCCACAATGCTGATTGTTCAACCTTTGATGATACCTTACCATCCAGATTGGCTTCATGAAAAGAAAACAAGTCTTAGCAGAAAACACCCTGGACTAGGAGTCAGGTGGCCTGCGCATAAGGTCAGGCTGGGTTATTTGCTTGCTGTGTGACATTGGACAAATCACTTTGCTCTGAGTCTTACTTGCTTCCTGTGCATTTACCTGGTTGCTTTTAAGGGTCAAATAATAAACAGATGTGAAAGAATTTTTTTTAAACTGTAAAGTCCTTTACAAAGTTAAATGAAGACTGTTGCTAATAAGGGCCACTATGTGGAGCCAGTACTGGGTAGCATGAGCAACCTCAGAGCTTCATTAGCTCAAACCTTTATTCAAACCAATTAGGAGATAAGGAGATAGCGTGAGATATTGTTTATTAAATGATGATAACTTTGACTTTAAGGTTAACATAATGTGCAGCTGGCCCCATGGCCTAGTGGTTAAGTTTGGTGCACTCTGCTTCAGTGGCCCTGGTTCAGTTCCTGGGCATGGACCTACACCTCTCATGGGCAGCCATGCTGTGGCAGTGACTCACATTCAAAATAGAGGAAGATTGGCACAGATGTTAGCTCAAGGCAAATCTTCCTCAAATGAAAAGGAGGATTGGTAACAGATGTTAGCTCAGGGCCAATCTTCTTCAGCAAATAAAAAATAAAAAATTAAATGTGTGTATGTGGGGGTTTGTTTTTTTTTTTTTGAGGAAGATTAGCCCTGAGCTAACATCTGTCCCCAATCCTCCTCTTTTTGCTGAGGAAGACTGGCCCTGAGCTAACATCTGTGCCCATATTCCTCTATTTTATGTGGGATGCCTGCTACAGCATGGCTTGACAAGCAGCATGTAGGTCTACACCCAGGATCCAAACTGGTGAACCCTGGGCTGCCGAAGCAGAATGTGCGAACTTAAGCACTGGGCTGGCCCTGTATGTGGTTTTTTAAAACTAGCCATAATCTTTAGATTTCTTGAGTGTTTTAATTTGGTCTTGTGTGCCTTCTCAAATTATACTCCAAACACATGAGGTAGCTTTGCAATTACATTGTATTCTGCAAGAATTTGAGAGCTAATTCTCTATCTTAACTCTGAGCTGACCATAGTGAAAGTATTAATGCCTTTCATTGGTATGCATTTTTCAAAAAAGATTTCACTTCAATGATCTCATTTGATCCTTGTTATCAGCCCTATGAGATACGCAGCCTCGTTTGACAAAGGAGGAAATTGAGGCTTCTAAGAATTAGAAGAGGATGGGTTTAACAGCTAAATAACGAGTTGAGACTCTCAGCTGAGTGCTTTTTCCATTGAGGGCTCCATGAATTGGCTTCAAACTTCTAAAATTGAGTACAGAATTTGATGTGTAGGTATATAAATATGTACCTGCATGTTTCTAAGGAGAGCTACAGAGCTTTTATCAGACTCAAAAGGTCACCTTTGACTCCATAGAAGGTTAAGATTGTATCTTGGCTTTGGAGACCTTGCTGCTCTGTGATATTCAGGGACAGTGTTAAACTGTACTCTCCCTTTTTGGTCATACCTTTCCCTGGAGATTTTTAGACCATGGTAGTCCCTTGGCATTTTGATTGAATGTTCCAGATTGCAGCTCATCACGGGTAACTCTGAGAGGGCTTGTCATAGAAGCGATTTGTCATTTGTTCTGGAATACACTTGAGTTGCACCTCTGGCTCTGCCAGGATGCAGAGGGGGAATGAGGCTTGCACCTCATACTTCAGCCAGCATCCCCATTTTCCAACCCCATTTAGTTGCAACCTGTACTGTCTCAGGGGAGGAATTCTTTGCTCAGGTGGTTTTCTTGAACTGACAGTTTGCAAGTCTCAGGGTGTATCCCTTTCAAATGGCAATAGCTGGACTCCATCTCCCCCCCCCCCATTTTATCTTATTGCAGTTGTCATTTGAAAGGTATTTCAATTCCTCTCTGGGAAGTGGTAAATATTCAGTAAATACAGGCTTTTCTGTTTCCTAATTGAGAAAACTGAAGTTCAAAGAGATTAAGTGTCATCAGAATTCCCAGATATTTATTACTAGGCAGAGAAATTAGATCCTTTGGTTCCTAGTGACTCTGCTCTACCTGCAGGCTCCCACTTGCTGAGTGTGTGCTATTTCTAAATAGGCTGGAGGGAGGGGCAATGTGAAGCACTAACTAGAATTCTCTTTCTGCCTCCTGGAGTGCCTGACTGAACCTGAAGAAATTCATTGAATCTCTTGGGGCCTCCTTCTTCTCATCAATAATTCAGGGAGACTTCGAAGTGCCTTTCTGAGTTCTTTGACCACTGCACAAGGGTGTCAAGAGACCAAAGGAATGAAATTTCAGAAGAAATGTGGACAGGTTGAGTGTTTTAGAGAGGACCTCCATGGCAAAGCTGCTGTTTGTCATTACATTAGGAAGAGCAGCCACATTGTTTTAATTTCAGCAAACACTCCTGACGTAATTTATTCTTATGTATTTTTCTTCTTTTTCTGTAGGTGTTATTTCGATTGATCACCTTTGTCTTGAATGCATTTATTCTCCGCTTCCTGTCAAAGGAAATTGTTGGTATAGTGAATGTAAGGTAAGAAGGGATGTACCCTGGCATTGTCCACATCCCTGGTCCGATTTTCTCCAAACTGTGTCCCTGTGTGTCACCCTCGGATTTGAGAAGCATAGGCCTTTAGCAGAAGCAGAGTGTTTTAGCAGTGGGCTGAGGAGGAGCATGCTGGGGTGGGGGAATGAGCAGGTGATGTTGCTTTTAATGGACCCATGGAGTGTTTTCCATTAGCAGCCTCCAAATGCACATTTCTCTGCCAGCTGTTCCGATTTGCCTGCTCTTAGAACCCAGGAGAGGAGTGGGAGTAAGTAATTCATTGCAAACTGTCTCACATATAATCCTGTGTTCTTGTCCTGCTGACAGCAGAGGAAGCAGGAATTCTGCAGTTCGTGAGGATGTGCTTCATAATTGCAGGGCTGGAAGCCACCTTCCTTCCCTCCTCAGTGAATTTTATAATTGGAAAATGGTCGCTGGGATGAGAGCTTGAGTCCTTGTCATTAGTTCCTTAGAGACTCTTAGAAAGCTGACATGCTTTGTCTTTTAGACTCAGTTTGTTTCTTTTCTCCTCCTTTCTGTTCAAGGATGCCCACACATATTCTGTATTCACAAATGACACAAAAGTATATGAAATGATGGGAGTGCTCAGAATAGCTCAGCTTCTCAGGTGTGTCTTCATGTCCTGATAAACAAGACAGTATGTTCCAGACAGCATTTCACATCTAATACCCACGAAACATATGCTCTTGGCTCTGTTCTCAGAGCTTAGTTAAGGTTCTCAAACTTTGATGACAGAGGAATCATCTGGGGAGCTTTGCACTTGGTAGGGCTGAGGAGGGGCCCAGGAATTTGCATTTTGACACGCTACTCAGGTGAGTTTGAAGTAGGGACCATACTTTGAGAAATACTGTGTTTTTTTTTTGTTTTTTTGGTTTTTTTGAGGAAGATTAACCCTGAGCTAACATCTGCTGCCAATCCTCCTCTTTTTGCTGAGGAAGACTGGCCCTGAGCTAACATCCGTGCCCATCTCCCTCTACTTTATATGTGGGACACCTGCTACAGCATGGCTTGGCAAGCAGTGCCATGTCCGCACCCAGGATCTGAACTGGTGAACCTGGGCCACTGAAGCAGAATGTGCGCACTTAACCACTGCACCACTGGGCAGGCCTGAAATACTGTTTTGCATTTTGTAAGCAGGAATGAAGATGGCCAAATCCTCTTAGATGCTCAGACTTTAAAGCAGTTTGGGCCTCTCCCCAGCTGGTCTACCCCAGATTGGCAGGTCCTCGCTTTGACAGCCCTTGTTTGGCCTGCCCCCTGCTTAATGTATGGTTCAGTCTCCTCGTTGGCAACGTCGGACAGAAGCACTGGGTAACAGGATGATCTTTGGACAACTTCAGCCCTGGGCCATCCCCACACTGGCTTCAACTGGGCCACTGCCTGGTGAGGAAGGAAAACCTCAGATGCTCCTCGCTGAGGCACAGGAGGCTCCACCTGGGTGCTGCCCATCTGGGAGGTAGGCACACGAGCCTTGCTGGCTTGGGTTCAGCAGCCTCTGTAATTGCTGCCAGCCTTATTGCCTGTCCTGAGATTCTTTTGACCAGAGCCTCCATGCAGTAGAGCCTCAGCTTCTCTTACAAGGGCCATTGGGTCACCAGTCTCAGGGTGACCAAGAGGTCCCCTTGTTGTGTGGGCTCATATCTTGTCCTTTTCTCCTCCTCATGGTCAGAGCCACACCTCTGTCTGTAGCCGTGAAGCCTGCAGGCTTTGGGGGCCACTGGCAGTTTCTGCCTCTGGCATAATATGCAGTAGGCACACACTCAGGTGTCCGTTGTTTGGTTCGTAACTCTTTTGTTTGAGTGGATCAGACCCATGAGGGGTCCTGTAAAAACTCAACTGCCCTCCATGTCACCAAGTGTGATTTATGACCAAGACTTTTTCTCCTCCCTGCTGCTGGCAAAGTCTCAGAAATTCTCCATGAAAAAACTAGAGACCTTATTGATTTCTGCTTTTCCTTTACAGGCTAACACTGCTTTACTCAACCACCATCTTCCTGGCCAGAGAGGCCTTCCGCAGAGCATGTCTGACTGGGGGAGCCCAGCGAGACTGGAGCCAGACCTTCAACCTCCTGTGGCTAACGTGAGTCGTGCTTTGTCAGGAGTCAGTTTCAGGAAGGCAGGTGTGATAAGTGTTATGAGTTAAGAGCAACACTCGCCTAAAGTTGAATTATCTCCAGCTTCGGTTTTGCAGTGGGTTTCTGGGGACTTGGTGTGGGACAGAAAAGGGAAAGCGTCCGTGTGCAAGGAGCTTCTTGGCTGTCTTCTCTCTGGATGGCCGGGAGGCTCCAGGTGGGGATTCTGGCCATGTTTCTACCCGTTGGAGGTTGTAGTTCTCCTGTTGCTGATCCCCACCTTGGGCCCTACTGGGCCTGTGCCATTTTTTTTATTCCTCATCTTATCCCCTTTAGTATTTTCTGAGTTTTTAACAACCACTCAGTCTTAATGTTTTTTGAAAGCCTTTTAGGGGTTTCATTATATCTTTCTTCGATTTTGTTATGTTGATTTCAGCTCTGAACCTTTTAGAATATTCTTGAAGACCAAGTACATCAGCTAAAAATTGTAATGGCTTTTCTGTGGTTTGATCCCTGCAGGGGGGCTGGTGGTTGAGGTTGTTTCCCCGTGCTGCCCTTGCATAACTCCTCCTTTTGCCTCATGGAAATGACTGTCATAAGGGTTGGTAGGTGTTCATTTTACCAGAGGAATGACTGTGTAACTACCCAGTCATATTTAGGTGCTCTGTGGTGCACATGTGAAGGGATGCTGTGCACTGGATTGTTGGTTATTTGGGTGCAAGCACCAGCTGTCTTTCAGTCATTCTAAGTGCGAACACCAGATACGCTGTCTGGGAATTTTGCTTATTGCGTCAGGGTAGCACAGGGTGGGAATGCAGGCTTTGAGGTTAGATAGACCAGGGCTGGGTCCTGCTTCTGCCCTTGACTAGCTGTTCATGACCGTGGCCGAATTACCCACTGCCTGTCAGCCTTAGCTTCTTCATCACTTAAATGGGGATAATGGCAGGATCATTGTGAGGTGTCAGTGAGATAAAGGGGGTGAATCACAGTGCCTGGCATGTAGTAAGTGCCTTAATAAATGGTAGCTATTTTTATAATTATAACTATATTTCTTTTGTGTTCCGTGTTACTATTTTAATATATATTTATATTTATTTTTATAGTTAGCATATTAAAAAAATATTTTTTCCCTTTTCTAGAGTCCCCCTGGGTGTGTTTTGGTCCTTGTTCCTGGGCTGGGTCTGGTTACAGTTACTTGAAGTGCCTGATCCTAGTGTCGTCCCCCACTATGGAACTGGAGTGGTGGTGTTTGCTCTCTCGGCCGTGGTGGAACTTTTGGGAGAGCCCTTCTGGGTTTTGGCACAAGCACATATGTTTGTCAAGCTCAAGGTCAGTGTGCCTTCTCCTGTGAACGGGAAATGCAAAGAATAAGGGAGAGAGTGGTTTTTAAAAAATGCTTTTATAGGAAAAAATGATTTTTTCAGACTTGCATCTAAAAACGATATTTGGAAAAAGGTAACATGATTAGTTCATTCATTTGAAATTTGGCATATGGGCTGGGCTAAAGTTTACCTCTGCTATACTGTTAATGAAAAACAGATTCACTAATTGGGAAGTTATTAGTTTAGATAAGAGTTTTAAGAGGACTGTGAAGGTTTTTTAGATTTGTCTAATGATTCTATTTTTAGTTGTATACTAATATTTTTTCTCTTCATCTTTTAAAATATATAATTTGACATGTACAAAAGAATATATATAACAATTTTGTAAATCTTAAAGCATGATAATATACTGAAGATCCATGAACCTACCGTCCAGCCCAAGTGGAGCATTACCCATACTGAGTCCAGCCATGGGCCCCACCCCACTGCCAGGGTCACCACTCTTCCAGGTTTTCTAGTTGTCATTCCTTTGCGTCTTCAGTCTTTAATAATGTTTGTAAAGTGCACCCTTTACCACATGTTTGCAGGTGATTGCTGAGAGCCTGTCGGTAATCCTCAAGAGTGTCCTGACAGCTCTTCTTGTGCTGTGGTTGCCTCACTGGGGGCTGTACATTTTCTCTTTGGCCCAGGTAAGAGTTACAGCTTTTAACTTTTGTATAATCTGTATTTCACTATCTGTTTCTTTCTTCTTGTTCCCAGTACTGCATGGTTTACATTTGCAGTATTCATGCATGTGAGGAAGGCTGGAAGCTCTAGAAAGACAGTCTTCACACTGCTTCTCCTCTGGCTGCCATGTCCATCCTGCTGCACGCACTGACACCACTGGTGTCCACAGGGACCTGGTGAGGGCCGCACACTAGGCCTCACTGCCCAATGTAGAAACTCCTTTGGACATTCTGTGGGCAAGCCCTTATCATATTGATCTTCGATTGTCTGACTGCCTTGTAGAGGAGAAAAAAAGGCAGTAAGGGGGTGGGGTGGGAATCAAATTGCATGTGTGTTATTTTTCCTAGATTTCAACCAGTTGTGTTCAGAATAGGAGGAAATCACCAAGCCTATTTTAAACTTAGATTAAAATCTCATAGAATTCAGAGGGTGTGAATCAAGTCGTCACAGGTACATTTTCAGTTTTAGTAGTTTTGGTTTCATTTACATCTTATCATTTTCTAATTCTAGTTCATATTTCTACTTCTAATAAAAATATAACTAGACTACAAGTGCTAATTTTAAAAATGAAACCTAAGGTCAGATAATTAGCAGGACATTCTGTACAAAGCAGTTTGTAATTTTTCCTAATGTATAGGAAGATAAGTTAAAATTCTTAGTAATGATTTATGTGAGAATCTTTACCATTTCCTAGGCAAGAACTACAAATATTTTTGTGAAAGACAGAAGAGGTAGATTTAAAATTAATAGAATAAGAATGATGGGGCTGGCCCTGTGGCTGAGTGGTTAAGTTTGTGCGCTTCGCTTCGGTGGCCCAGGTTTTCATCAGTTCAGATCCTGGGCGCAGACATGGTGCCACTCATCAGGCCATGTTGAGGTGGCGTCCCACATGCCACAGCTAGAAGGACCCACAACTAAAATACACAGCTACGTACTGGGGGCATTTGGGGAGAAAAAGCAGAAAAAAACAAAAAAAAAAGATTGGCAACAGTTGTTAGCTCAGATGCCAATTTTTAAAACAAACAAAAAAGAATGAAAATTGCCTCCTAAAAGAATTTGTGAACAGTTACATATTTTGGAGAAGTTATTTACGATTATTTTTGCCACGTTTTGTTAGATCTGAACTATAGTATTCATCATTGTTTTTGATGCAGTTTCCCTAACAGGACAGGAGGGCCGTGGAGACGCCCAGTTATTGGTTGACTCTTCTTGGTAAAGGCACTTGCATTATAACTTTCTGATTGTCATACCTCTCACCCAGGATACATCACATGTCATAGGTCAGCAAGGCCAATTCTGAGTTTATTTGCCTCCTTAGCATAAGACTTCTGAGAGCTCTTCTCTGGTACAGTCTCTGTCAGTGTCTGTGTGAGAGGTCTAAGAGCCAACAGCACCTCCTTTCAGCAGGCAAACCCCAATCAGGGCACGGGGATTCCCCTTTGTTCACCCTGCCTCCAGGCTCCTCCTTAACGGGCTCTTCACCCCATGGCATCATATGTGAAATAAAAGGGTCACTCTAGAATATATAAAATATTCTTACAACTCAACGACAAGAAGACAAACCACCGAAAAGTGAGTGAAGGGCTTGAATAGACATTTCTCCAAAGAAGATATACAAATAAACGGCCAATTAGCAGATGAAAAGATGCTCAGCATCATTAGTCATTAGGGAAATGTAAATCAAAACCACAATGAGATACTACCTCACACTCATTAAGATGGCTATGATAAAAAAACAGAAAACAACTAGTGTTGGCAAAGATGTGGAGGAATTGGAACCCTCATACATTGCTGCTAGGAATGTAAAATGGTGCAGCCACTGTGGAAGACAGTTTGGCTGTTTATCAGAAAGTTAAATGTAGAGCTGCCATATGAGCCAGCAATTCCACTCCTTGGTATATACCCAAAAGACTTGAAAACAGATGTTCAAACAGCTTGTACATGGATGTTCATAGCAACCCTATTCATGATAGCCAAAAGGTAGAAACAACCTAAATGCCCATCAACTGATGACTACATAAATAAAAGGTAGTATATCTGTACAATAGAATATTATTCAGCCATAAAAATGAAGTACTGATATGTGCTACAACATGATGAACCTTGAAACCATTATATTAAGTGAAAGAAGCCAGACGCAAAAGCCACCTATTGTATGATTTCATTAATATGTAATGTCCAGAATAAGCATGTCCATAGAGAGAGAAAACAGGTTAATGATTGCCAGGGGATGAGGGAATGGAGAATGACTGCTAATGGGTACAGAATTTCCTTTTGGAGTGATGGGCATTTTCTAGAATTAGATAGTGATGGTGGTTGTACAACATTTTGAATGTACTAAAAGCCACTGAATTGTATGCTTTAAAATGGTCAGTATTAAGTTTTGTGAGTTTTTCCTTAATAAAAAAAGGGAGAAGGATCATGTAGTTAGGATACACTGCATGAGGACTGCTCATAGGTTGTTACTGTTTCCTGGGCTCTGGTCAGCAGGAAGACTGAGAGAGGCTGGGAAGGGAGCTGGAAAGGGTACTTGTCACAGAGGATGTTGGCTTCAGGTGGTGTGGCCCCTAGCAGTGCTGCTTGTGTCTTAAAGGGCTTGCGGCCTTAAAGAAGAAGGGTGGTAGACGGAGAACTCTGTCCTCAGGCATGGATGGGGTGGAGAGCAGAGGAGCTTAAAGCAAGGCTCCTCTTTCTCCTTGCCCTGTGCCTTTGCTACAGGGGCAGCTTTGATGTTTCCAGACTGAAAGCAGGGCCTGGAGGTCCCGTTCCTTGAGCTGGTGTGCGCTACTGTTCTCAGTGGGGAAAGAGGGTAGAAGGGAGCTTGTGAAAAAGGGCTCTTTGGATACTCCTCATCAACCTGCAAACAAAACCTCTGGCTGCTGCTCTTGGCCAGAAGCCATCCTTTTGTTCCAGATGGGTGGAGGGAGAGTGGGCCTTCTTATCACCCCATCTTACCTCCCCCATCCTGTAGTAGCTCTTGCCCTGCCCACGCATTAGGAACAAAGGAGAGAGCCAGCAGCTCAATTCTGCTTTTTAATCTTAATGTCACAGGTTTCCAGGGCTTATGGAAAATCCCCAGTGCTAGATGATGGCAAGTCCCTGGGTATTAGCACAGCCGGGACACATGGATCCTCATAGTGTGTTGTCTAGGCAGGAGAGCCATTCCTTTGGCCACATGCAAATCTTTTGAGAACATATCTGACATTACTGTGGCAGTTACCCTAGTGGCTGTCTGAAATTAGGTTTTGCTAGTCAGAAGAACTTCTGTTCTCCCAGTCAGGTGAAGTGTTTAGAATGCTTTCCCCAGAGATGCTGCAATGGAGCTGGGCCTTATTGAGAGGTGCTCTTTTCCAGACAGTGAGGCATTGCTTAACAGAAGGTACAGTTATTAAGATAGTCTTTTTCTTGATTGGCCTTTGAGGTCAAATTTATAGGTATATCTTAGTTTTTCCTTTATTAAAACAGTGTAATTTAAACCCATTATTTTCTTTTTTCAGCTTTTCTATACTACAATTCTGGTGCTTTGCTATGTTATTTATTTCACAAAGTTGCTGGGCTCCCCAGAATCACCCAAGCAACAAACTCTTCCTGTCTCCAGAATGACAGATCTGTTACCCAATGTTGTGAGAAATAAGGTAAGTAACACATTTTGTCTCTTATTGTTGATGCTGGTTATCCTTGAGGGAGAGAACTACAATTTTATTGCTGATTGTTATAATAGTAAAGATAATTTGATAGCTCATATTTATTGAATGCTTGCTATGTCCTAAACCAGGGTTTTATTTATTTTTTTTAAAAGATTTTTTTTTCCCTTTTCTCCCAAAGGCCCCCGTACATAGTTGTCTATTTTTAGTTGTGGATCCTTCTAGTTGTGGCATGTGGGATGCCGCCTCAGCATGGCCTGATGAGTGGTGGGTGCTGTGTCCGCACCCAGGATTCAAACTGGTGAAACCCTGGGCCGCTGAAGCAGAGCACGTGAACTTAACCACTTGGCCACGGGGCTGGCCCCCTAAACCAGGGTTTCTAAATCTTGACACTATTGACATTTGGCGCTGGATAATTCTTTGTTATGGGGACTGTCCTATACATTGTAGAATGTTTAGCAGTATTTTCAGTCTTTATCCACTAGATGCCAATAGCTACC
Organism: Equus quagga; assembly: GCF_021613505.1. Classification (NCBI taxonomy): domain Eukaryota; kingdom Metazoa; phylum Chordata; class Mammalia; order Perissodactyla; family Equidae; genus Equus; species Equus quagga. The sequence goes on from NC_060267.1 coordinate 133,569,109, forward strand.
ACCCTCCAGTTGTAACAACCAAAACTGTCTCCAGACACTGCCCAATGTCCCCAGGGGGGCAAAATGGCCCCCAGTTGAGAACCACTATGCTAGGCCCTATGCCAAATGCCTTATTTGGTGCTTAACAACAACCCTGTGAGACTGACATTATTATTTCTATTTTGGGGTTGAGGAACTGAGGCTTAGTGACTACATACCTGCCCAAGGTGAGGGTGAGAGCAAGGACAGGAACCAGGAGTGGCTGGAATCCCAGCAGAGCACAGGCAGTAACCACTGTGCTCCCCTCTCTCTGTTCTGCTATTTCCCTTGGTTTTCTTAGGATTGACCTCTGGCACAGACAGTCCAGAGTGCTGACAGAGCAGGGATGACCCCTGCACAGTTCCTTTATCTAGTGCCAGGCCAGTCTTTCAGGGCTCCACTTTCCCATGTAGACCATTGAGGATCTCGATGCTGATGTGTGGGAGTGAGGCATAATCTTTTTCTGCTTCACTCTTTAACTCTCTGTGCAGTTGACTTTTATTTCTTGCCTCTTGTGGGGTCAGTGCTGCTGTCTGTGGCCTGGAGTTGCACATGTGGTGTTATACCACACTGCCCCTGCCTGGTGTTTTGTGACCTGCTCCATTCTGGGCTGACTCACTCTCCGTGTTTCCTGTAGTTGTTTGCTTGCTGGATGTGGTACACTTAGTTGCGATAAGGCTTTGACTAGACTTCTTATTCCTCTTTTTTGTTTACTTGGAAAAAGTAGTGAAATATTTGGGATTTAAGTCCCAGAAGTTATGGAATGCTGTTATACAACTTTTCAAGAAGAACCAGATATTATATAACAAAGCCAGGTATGTTCTCATTTGTTAGATAAGGGTTCTCCATTCTGATCAACTAGATCTTACCTTTAACCTAAATCAAGATGACAATTTTTGGGTACCATGGTGCCTCATCTGCAGGCTTAGAGGATTAGGACTCGAGATGGCTTGTCTTGCCTAGAGCTTCTGCCACCTGCCTACAGAGCAGGTCTGAGAGTACAGAAAAGTCTCGCTCCCCTGAGTGCTCCCCAGTGCCCATCTGTACCAAGCCTGGCCAGCTTTTCATACTGGGCCAGCCCCTGCACCCCAGCAGTATTTTGGAAAGGAGCATTTGGACCGTTAATACAGGCAAGGAGAGAGAGGGTAATGAAAAGAGTCTGTCAAGTATGTATTTAACCTTATCATGGGCTCAGAACTCCGAGCTTCAGTTTCCCGATCTGTCAAATGGGGATAATAAGAGTGCCTGCCTGCTAAGGCAGTTGTGGGAGCTGGAAGAGATGGAGCATGTAAGGTGCTTAACACTGTGGCCTGGTACAAGTGAGTGTCGGTAAGTGACAGCCAATGCCATCACCATCACGCTGCTGCTCTGAGAGTAATAGTAGCACCACTGGAATATGGTCACAAGGCAAACACTGATGGCACTGGTGTGAGAGCTCAGTGATTTAATCTGGGAATCTATCCTGAAAGTACCCGTGCTTGTACTGCCGGGGTAGAAGCCTTGACCACGAGGAGGTTGGTGTGCCTGTCATACACAGTGGCACTGTTTCTGCTGACAAGCAGTCAGAGTGCGGCCCCATGCTTGGTGCTCTGGAATACAGCATGTAGGATGGTGATTGCTGGGCCTCAGGGAGCTTCCTGTGTGTTTGGGAGGCAGTAGGTACAGATCAGAAGCCTGCAGAACTCCCCCCACACCTCAGGGTCCTCATTTTTAAGGTAAGATTGTTGGCCTACGTGACCTGTGAGGCCCCTCTGAAGTCTTAAGGAGTTCTGTGTGAGTATTTGAACTTTGATGAAGAGCTGTTTCTAGTAACTGCCATTGGCTGCATGCTTACTCTGTGCCCGGTGTTATGCCAGGCACTTTACATGGACTTTTGTCCTGTGAGATAAATACTATTATCTTTGTTTTATAGTTGAGAAAACTGAGGTTCAGAGGAGTAAAGTGATAACCCAAATCACACAGCTGGTTTTCAATTCCCTTCTCTCTAACTTCATCATTTATTTACTTAAAGATTGGGTAGTTCCAGGTAGAACAATTCATTATTCAAGTTTTTTTTAAAAAAAAAAAAAAGAGAAAAGAAATGAGGTGAATCTGAATGCAGTGGATGACTTTACCGTTGGCAACATGCCTAACCTGACTCCAGAGTAGCTTTCTGCACTAGGGGCTCCCTCATGCTAAACTCGTCAAACGGTTACATTCAAAAGCAATTTGACCAAATTGGGAGATTTCTTTCTTACGCTTGTAGACTTCTATCTTCTTTAAAAATACTCATTTAGCCTTAAAATAAATTAGTGATATGTCAAATAATGGCTGCCTTTTATATCTTTTATATTCTTTTATACTTCTGAGTGATTTAATGTGAGAGATCTGCTAATATTTAAGTAAAGCTGAGGAATTTAACACAGGAAGGATAGATTAAGCAGTATGCTGTATTGAGCACTGTACCCAGGTACCCTGAGTGGGGTCCTTGCCCTCTCAACTTGGCATTGTGCTGGGGAGATAAGATGCATACTCAGCTAACTACACTGCAAGAGGGTGTGTATGTGTCTAGTGTTAACAAAATAGAAGCACAGAGAAAGGACTGATGAATTCCATCTGGGAGCATTGAGGAAGGCTTCATGAAGGAAGCTGCTTGTGAGTTGGGCCTTGACATGTGGATGGGCAGAGGTGAATGTGCATGTGTGGTGGAAATGTGCATTTGTGGCTGTTGCGATGAAAGACGTTTGCTCAGGGCCTATATTGTGCCCATCACTGTGTTGGAATTGGGATTCCGGAGATGACTGGGGTACTTAGTTTGGCTAGACAGTTGCAGAGGGGAGAAGAAGCAAAAGGTGGAAGGAGGTTATAGCCTGCTGGGCTAGGGCCAGGTATTGGTGGCCTCAGTGCCGTGGAGTGTGGGCTAGATTCAGACGCAATGGGGCCTAATGAAAGGTGTTTGAACAGTGCCGTGATCTACTTGCCTGTGTTGAGGAGCTTACCATCTGTTATAGATTTATTGAGTGTCTCATTTTCTCTCATTCAATCCTCATACCAGCTCCAAGATGCAGGACTTCTTATCCCATTTTGCAGATGAGAAAACTGAGGCTTAACAAAGTTAAGTATCTTGTCCATGGCCTTTGCACTAATAAGTCTGGAGCTGAGGTTTAAACCCCAGTCTCTGAGCCTGACTCCAAAGCCTGAACCCTACCATGAGAAGGATGGGCTAGAGAAAAGGTTGGAAGTGAAAAAACTCACGAGGAGGCCATGGCAATTGTCCAGATGAGAAGTGATGAGGACATTGGGAGGGTGGGTATAAATGGGAGCATGGACATAGTCCGGGCAGAGTTGATAGCCCTGGAGCATGAGGGAGAGGAAGGAGTGCTATGTGGGATGTGGAGGTGATAGAGAGCAGGGGACAGGACCACGGCTGCTGACTCCCTGTTGATTCTTGTCATTATGGTAAGGATGCGGCTGGAAGGAAGAGTCAGAAGTTTGGCAAGTGGAAGAGTTGCTTAGGTTAGAGCACTGTGAGCCCCTGAGTTCTGATTCCAGACTTTCCTGGAAGTACTGCCTATCAGCTTTCACCATCCATGCCTCAATTTCTCCATCAGTACAGCAAAGCAGTGGAATGGCTTGTTGGTCAGTGGATTCTGGAGAAACTCACAGCTGTGTAGACCAGCTCTGCAGTACCAGCCTAGCTCTCATGAAATAGGCTTCTTTTGACTGTCCCACGTGACAAATCCATTCTGAACAGAATAGTAAAAGCCCAAAGAATGCACTGCTTTTCTATCACTTAGCAGATACCTCTGAGAAGAAACCCAATCTCTTACCAGACTTCCTGCCTCTGTGTCCTTAATGAGCATTTTGGAGATAGTAAGCAGTGTGACCATTCGTTCTGAACCATGGGTCCATTTAAATTGAAGGCATTAGGAGAAAGGAATGCTCAAGTATGAGCTTTTAGATCAGATACACTGTCATGAATTCATTTTCCTTAAGAACTTTTTTTTAAAAGAGCTCAGTCATCTTCCGAAACTCATTCACAACCTACCAGCAAGTAGGTTCACAAATCTTGTGTGCCAGCAGTGACTGTTCATTTCCTCTGAAAAGAGCACAGGTACTGCTGTGCAAACCCCCAAAGGAAACCTGGCATGGGGCCGGGGGCGGGGAAGGCATTGGAGTGAGAGAGAGAAGGGGCCTTGCCCACGGAACCCCTGAAGCTGATTATGGGCAGGATCAGTGTCCGAGGACGACGTGGTCCACAGTGCCCCCTAGTGGTGTTGGTGGTCTGGCGCTCTTTGTTCTGGGGAAAGTGATGCCCACTTTCCTTCTCACCAGGGAAGATTTACTCTTGGACTAGAGCTACCCCCCCAGCATCATTTGGGAGGATTCAGGCCTGTCCTCCCGAAATGTGGAAGAAAGGCTCTGAAACCAAGGAGTGAGGAGATCTGAGGATTGGAAATGACCCTTGCTTTCAGGGGATTCTCTAGACTTGCCCTGTCCTGAATGGTAGCCACCAGCCACATTTGGAATTGAGATGAGCTATAAGCGCAAAATACACACTGGATTTCAAAAGACTTAGTATGAAAAAAATAATGTGAAATGCCTCTAATATTTTTTTACATTTTGAAATAGTATTTTGAGTTAAATCAAATATATTTTTAAAATTAATTTTCCCTGTTTCTTTTTACTGTTCACTGTGGCTGCTAGAAAATTACAGTTATATATGTGGCCTTCATTTTCTTTCTACTGGATAGCATTGCTCTTTGGGCCAAGAGCAGGGGCCCATGTGACTGAGACAGTTTCCAGGCCTGCCCTTGGGCCAACCTCCGTAGCTAAAGCTGACCTTCTGGAGAGGTGGAGTGGGCTTGGCCTTTGTGATCCACTCCTTCCCTCCCAACGAGCCCCCTGAAATCCCACCTTTTTGAAAGTCATCACTTTGAGTTCTAACTACTTTTGAAAATGTAGGTACCCTGAGATTAAGAACCTAACACCTAGACTGAACATTCTGGGATCCCAGGATGCCTTCTTTTTTTTGAGGAAGATTAGCCCTGAGCTAACTACTGCCAGTCCTCCTCTTTTTGCTGAGGAAGCCTGGCCCTGAGCTAACATCCATGCCTATCCTCTATTTTATATGTGGGATGCCTACCACAGCATGGTGTGCCAAGTGGTGCCATATCCGCACCCGGGATCTGAACCAGCAAACCCCAGGCCCCCGGGAAGTAGAACATGCGAACTTAACCGCTGCACCACCGGGCCAGCCCCGCAGGATGCCTTCATGATAGAGGGGCCCCAGAGGGAACTGGGGGGAGGCAGAAAAAAAGATATGTCTGACTCGCTTCCCCCCACTCCTCCATTTTGTAGTCAGCTCTCTGACTTTGAGCCCACCTGTCTCTTTCAGCTTTACCTCTGCCCTCCCTAAGCGTTTGCTTCTTTCTTACTCTCCTTGTCCTTAGGAAATGGGCAGTTTTGAGCCCCCCTGGGAGTTTTGGAAGAGCCACGTCAGAAGTTTTGTTTTGTTTTTTCCTTTCTTCTGTCATACCAATTCTGAGTGGTTTAGCTGACCCAGGAAGCTTGGCTTTCTTTTGAAATATACAAGGAAAGCTCATATACATTGTGCAAAGGGACACAGGGTGGCTAAATAGAGCATTAAGATGTGGAGTCTATGGAGCAGAATTTGTTCTGCTGCTTGGCATGCTTCAGACGTTTCTTAAGGAGAGAACTGACTGTGAGCTGTGTGTGTTGGATGTGGTCGGCTTACTGTCTGGGTTTAGGGGTCTCAGTGATAAATCATGGGCAGGCCCCTCACAGGGAGGCTCTTCCACCCAGAGACTTTGTCTGCATGTCTAGGAATGTAAGTTCTTTGCCACTATTTGTTGGATGCCATCTGTGTGCCTAGCATTAGATGAAAAATTATTGGAGACTATCCAAGTTGGGATTTAGGGGCCAAAATGAGTTTGCCTCTCAAGTAGCATTATTGTACTCTAAGACCTGGCAGTTTCTGTTTTGTTTTGTTTTCTCTTCTAGGCTTTTGTAAATTGGAAAGAGGCTAAATTGACTTGGAGTTTTTTCAAACAGTCTTTCTTGAAACAGATTTTGACTGAAGGTAAGTAAAAGGTCACTCTGCGCTGTCAGGAAACCATATGTAAACGAGGGGATTCCATGGAACTGCTGATTACCTAGATCCCGACCTCCCGGTCTAGAGCCCCCTGGGCAGAGGAACCTCAGAAATGGGAGCTTTTTAAACAAGGAGAGGGAAACAAACGTTTATTTAGTTTGATATTTTACTTAAGTTGTCTAATTTAAATCTCTCCACAGCCTTGTAAGAAAGATATTGTCCCTATTTATTATGGATTAGGAAACTGAGGGTCAGTGAGGTTATATAACTTCTGCAGAGTTCTGCAGGAATGAGGAGCAACTTAATTTGAATCCAAGTCTAACTCCAAAACCACATGTTCTATCATTTAAATAATGTATTATAAAGGTATTATATCAGTTACAGACAATTTGGAAAATAGAGGAAACTATCCATAATCTCATTATCCTAACTTTTTATACACTTTCTTCTTCTTTTGAACTTTTTTAAGAACCAGGTTTTCATCATTTTATTTTCTTGAACAACAAGATTGACCTGTGTGATAGTTTGGTCAGCCTTCTACTTTGTAAGGCTTTCCAGTTTAACAGTGACAGAGCTTCCAATGTGGAGGACCAGCAAAGAGCTGAAAGTATATCTGCTTTTTCTGTGTATGTGTATTGGTTTATTTATACTCAGCTTTAGTTTAAAGAATGAGATTTGAGGCAGCTATAAGCTGCTGAAGGTAGTGGTTTCTCTCTATATATAAATGTCATGTGTCTATACATCTATATATCTGTTACTGAACATATTTTTAAATCTTTTCAAAAATTATCTTTTAATTATAAAAATAACCCCATTACAGAAATTTTGGAAAGTAGAAAAAAAGTCCCTATAATTCCAGCATTCTAATATAACCATCATCATTATTATCTTATTTTCCTTTTTCCCCTCTCTCTTTATTTTTTATTAATTATGCTCCCAAAGGGCAGTAAATCCCCCTAAGCCTCACATTCCCGTCTGAGAGTTAAGGCCTAGGATGAGGAGGCGTGCGAGGACTCTGAGCTTTGAGAGTGCAGGCTTCTCCTCTGAGCCTATGACACCGCCATTGCAAAAGTGAAACTGTTCACAGGACTTCTGGGGCAAGTAAGGGTCAGAAGCCTTCGGAGAGCTGAGTGAAGGTACCTTAACTGTAAGTTTCATGAGAGCTCGGAGTGTGCTTTTCACCACTGTCTCCCCAGCACCCTGCTGGGCCTGCACATGATAGGTGTTCAACAGGTATTTGATGATAAAGGAAGGTAACTGTAGTGAAATTGTGAATTGTGGTAGTTCACATTATTGTTAGAATAGGAAAATAAAGGGAAAGAGTTTCGGAAAGAGTGGGTGCAGATAGGCACTTTTTTCCCCTCAGAGTTTTAAGAGCACCTTAAATGAGTTGAGGTTGTCTGGATTGCAGTGGCTAGACGTGTGTTTGCGGCAGCAGGTGTAAGTTAGCCATGTGGTCAAGCCTCCGAGCCAGGCCTGACTCTGATGCTGATGGCTTGCTCACTCATGGTTGGACTGCTCTGGCCTAACTGGCAGAGGGCTGTTAGGAACGTCTCAGGGCCTCCATCTCCATGGCTGTGAAACAACAAAGTGGCTTTACAAGGACCCCCCCAGATTCTTTTTATCTAAAAACTACAGCTCCAAAAAAGTTGAAATCATTCACTGTAGTAGCAAAAATGTATATGCTGTTATCTTCTGCCCCCACATTTCCTGAACACTGTGTGCCAGGTGCTGAGAATACACAGATGAATGAGCAACAGGCCATGGCCTCAAGGAGCTTGTTCCCTTACCAGAGACACAGACGTTTGTGTGGTTAATTCTGATACAAGGCTGCGAGGGCTGGGCTTGGAAATGTTAGCTCATTTGCCAGGTGGCTCATTTCCTGGAGCTCTGCTAGGAAACCAGGGAGATGACTGAGACGTGGTTCCTGCCCTCAGGGGGCTTACAGAATGTGGGAAGGAGAGGCCTATTGTGCAGAAGAGCCACGCTAGGTGGTAAGAATGCCAAGAGCCAAGGCTGGGAGCACAACTCACCCAGCATGACTCAGAGCAGCTGGAAGGGCAAAAACCTGGTGGAATGTAGCAGAGACTGATGTGTGAGGTGGGGGTAAAGTTCGTGAAGGAAAGCCAAAAAGGTAGCTTGGGGTCAGTTTATAAGAGGCCTCAAATGCAGAATTAAGGAGCCTGGACTTTTTGCAAACACTAAAGGTCTGAAAGCAGGGCTTGACTTAAGATCTGTTTTTGAAAAAACTAGAGCTGTTAGCAGTTAGGATGGATAAGAGTAGTGCAGAAATGCAGATGGAGCTAGTGCAGTCCTGTGGGCAGGTGCCTGGAAGGATCTGCAGAAGTTCTGGCCGCAGATGCAGTGGCTGGGAGATTGTAGGGAGGCAAGGACTGAAGAGACTTGAGAGAAGATCGTCACTGCTTCTAGTCTCTTCACATTGCTTTCCTTTTTGAGCAAGTTGCTAGGAGGTGAGAATTTGCCCTTTCAGGCCGTGGGCACTTTTCATGCTCCATGTCCATAGTGGTCAATGCTTTCCACTCATAAGATAATAAGAAAATTCTTGGAAGCTGGGGGTGGGAGAGTGGGGCTCTGGACTGATGTCTTCACCTTGAAGGCAATCAGACTGTCTTGGATTTGAATCACGAACTTGAGCTCTGCAGCCTTAACAGCCTCCATGGAGCTTTCTCCACTGGGAGAGGAAACTTTTGATGAGTCTGTGCACATAATCATGGACCTGTCATTTCACAGAATTTACATTCACATTATCTGACCTCGCTTAAAACTTGGAACAAGCATTTTCATTATTAACATTTTAGTTATCTCCTCATACTTTTTTCTTAAATTTATTAGATTAGGTTTTATTTATTTATTTATTTATTTATTTCCTTTTTCTCCCCAAAGCCTCCCAGTACATAGTTGTATATTCTTTGTTGTGGGTCCTTCTAGGTGTGGTATGTGGGACACTGCCTCAGCGTGGTTTGATGAGCAGTGCCATGTGCGCGCCCAGGATTCAAACCAACGAAACACTGGGCCGCCTGCAGCGGAGCATGCGAACTTAGCCACTCGGCCACGGGACCAGCCCCATAGATTGGTTTTATTGATTTTGTTTTGTTTTGTTTTTAACTGATTTGGAGATTTGCTGTCAATAAATCCCCTAGCACTTTCTAGATTGTTTGTATTTTGAGATTATTTGAAATTAACCTTAGGACAGGGAACATATATTTAACTAATTATCTAGTTTTCCTCTTTTGGGGAGTATTTGCCAGCTAGAAAAGTTGATAGATGATAAGAGAAAAGGAAACAAGAAAACGACGTGCATTTGAAATGCTAATTATTTTTCTTTTCTATTTGTAGGCGAGCGATATGTGATGACATTCTTGAATGTGTTAAATTTTGGCGATCAGGGTAAGATGAAATTCTGTAGTGTTTTAATTAAAGGTGAATACTGTTAGTAGCTATTTTCTAATATTTTTCTCTGCAGTTTGATACGTTTAATGAAAACTGAACCTGAAGATTATAAAAAATGAAGATTGTAAAAAAACAAATCCCGAAGATTGAAAATTGTATGTCTCTGTAAATATGTAGTGTCCTAACTATCCCCTCTCATGTGACTTGGGTAGCATGTTCTCTGTTGAGATCTCTGTCCTGACCCTGTTTTCTGCAGAGCTCTGGTGCTCATTGTAGGGGTTGGGAGGTAATAAGAGAGGAGAAAATGGAGCTCTCCTTCACAGTCACAAAGATTTGCCCCATATTTGTGTGGCTAGATAGGTCTCAATATTGTTTTCATATTTATTTTTTAATATAATCTCAAAGTAGTGGAAATAAAAATAGAAAAAAATCAACTTGTCATTAATGACTTTTATAAAAAAGTGCTGGTGATGGAAATGACTATCAATGTCAGTATCCTAGTTGTGACATTGTATTAAAGTTTTGCAAGATGTTACTATTTGGGGAAACTGGGCAAAGGGTACATGGATCTCTCTATTATTTCTTACAACTACACATGAATCTGTAATTATCTCAAAAAGTTTAATTTAAAAATAATTAAATGAGAAAAAACATTTTAATAGTGCTGTGAAAATTCAAATAGAAAAACCAGGAGGATTGGTGTTTCTTCCTTTTTGTTTTGTAGGTATATATGATATAGTGAATAATCTTGGCTCCCTTGTGGCCAGATTAATTTTCCAGCCGATAGAGGAGAGTTTTTATATCTTCTTTGCTAAGGTGCTGGAGAGAGGAAAGGATGCCACACTTCAGAAGCAGGTAGTCTTGGTTCTTATGTCACCACCTCTCAAGTGAATTCTCTCTCTAATGGTAAGACAGAAATGTGGAGCAGTATGTTTCCATTCTGTTTGATTTGAAATTTTCCTCTAGATTTTATTCTTTTATCACATTCTGAATGATGGCAGGACCCTGAGCTCACTTCTTTCACAGCCTTCTCCCTTTCCTCCTGGCTGGCCCTTCCTTGTCACCCCTTTGTCCCTCTTTGTGGCCATCTTCTTGACCCAGCCCTCTCAGAACGCTCTACAGCTGTCTCCCATGGTCTAGTCTTAGGTATAAGAATGAGATTGCCTCCTCCATCCTCAGATTCTCAAGAACCTAGGGAGCCAGAGGATGCAGAGACTGGGCAAGGCTAATCTAGGGCATGGGGAAGAAAGGATGTGATCATTTGGTTTAAGCTTGTTAAGGACTGTAAAGTGCCCAGAGCTACATTCTGACTGTGAGAATCTACATACTCTTGTTAGTAAAACAGAAAAAGAGATTTTAATCCAGAAGTATCTGGTTGTAAAAGCTTAACTTTTTCTAAAACCATTGAAAATGTCTGACTCTCTTAGAATCAAAAGCAAGGTAAGTCATCCTCTTACAAGTCTTAGAAGATAGGTGCAAAATATAGTTTATGTACAATATTTCAAAATGAGTTAATCTGGTTCTCAGTCTGATTTGGAATACTTTCCTAAGCCTACGTTCACAGGAACATCAGGATTTGGAGACGTTTGTCAGAAGCAGCACACTGATGAAGCTGGTTAGCAGTGTAAAACTTGCTGTCCATTTAAGAGTGAATATCAGAGGGGAAAGTGAGTGTTTCCTAAGCAACATTTGAAATAATTTATCTAAAATAAGTTAAAAACTAAACCTCCTCCTCACTACCTAAGGAGGTACACATTGTCTTTTTTCCTTCATTTGCCGATTGACATAGAAACAAACATAGGCTACAGAAAAGCAGTGATGGCGTCACCAGTTGAAAGAGTGATCTGGAAAATAGCAAAGGAGAAGGCCAGATGTGAAGTTTTTCTTTAGCTCATGATTCATCCAACTTCCTTCCCTCTTCCCTGGCCCCAGGAGGATGTTGCTGTGGCTGCCGTGGTTTTGGAGTCCCTCCTCAAGCTGGCCCTGCTGGCTGGCCTGACCATCACTGTTTTTGGCTTTGCCTATTCGCAGCTGGCTTTGGATATCTACGGAGGGGCCATGCTTAGCTCAGGATCAGGTATGAGCAACAGTTTTGCCAGATTTGCTCTAATTTCCAAACAGAAATAGAAGAGTCTTGTGAAATTCAAGAACTTGTGCACATATAGTTGATATCCATGTCAGTGTAGGGAAAATCGTCGGTGGCTGGGGCTGTGGGACTGTTCCCCTCACACAAGGTCAGACCACAGCTCAGGGTGCGGTCAGGGCCTTTGGCACCGGGTCACTCAGTTCCCCAGCCTCACTTGGAGGAGCTACGATTCCTTGGCTTTCCTCTCAGGCTCAAGTGTATTTTGCCAAGTGCTTCCTCAGACTCCATTGGGTGAAGGAGGAAGCGGAGAGCAGGCTCTAGTGAGTCTGCACTTGGTACGAAATACATCTGAAGATGGTAAATGTCACATCAATCTCGTGGGCTGATGCATGAAAGCCTCTGAAGGATAACCCAGAGCCATTTGCAGAGAATAAAATTGATCTCGGCAAATAAAATGGTATGTTTAATCCAGTGACTCTTGTTTTGAAGGAGAAAAGTATTGAAGGCATTGTAACTTTAAAACACCTGGTGCTCAGGCCACTGAGTGTCTCACAGCACTTGCTCGGCCCTGGGGACTCGACCACTTTCAAAATCCCTGGGGCCATAGGCTGGCAATCCATTTGCAATGTTTCATCTTGGGTTTGGCAAAGATGTTTTTAATTCCTCAAGTCACTAGACAGAAACTTTGAAGTCTTCTTTCTTCTGCTCCATCTCAATGTAAAATTGGAGACTTTGTCAAATGCCATTTCACAAATTCATGATAATGTTTTAGTCTCCACTATAATGGGTCCCAAACGTTTCGTGTTAGGGGAAGAAGGGTCAAGTTTCTATACTAGAGCAAAGGTCATTAAATTTGGAAAAACACCTGCTATGAAACCAATGAAGTGGTTTGCAGCTCCCCGGGCATGTACCTTGAGAAGAAGAACATTTCCATCAGGCAACTGCAGGGAGATCTCATTGGAAGCCATTAGTAAGTGAGTGTGCAGAGACTGGGACTCAGCTGTTTCACAGAAACAGAAACCTTTCACAGAAGCCTTCTGAAAGGTAAGCACCAAGGCAGGCAATCACAGGACACTGCCAGGAGGAGAAGGCTGTCTCATTAATGTCATGCTCACCTGGTGGCATAATCAATCACAGACGATATATAAATGAGATGCTGGTGCCAGTTTTGAGCATTGATAATAGACTTATCAATTAAAGGGTCAGTGCTAGTTGATTTCTAAGATAATAAATTCTGTCTCTAATGGTTTACATCAGAGTCAGTCATAATTTTAGACTCAAAAAGGTACTCTCCCAGTCTCATCTTTAGACTAAGTAGAGTCTTGAGAATGGTCTGGTTTCTCAGTCTCTGAAAAGAATATGTGGTTTGGTGTGCCACTGCAGGATCTTTAGGACCATTGTCGTCTCTTGCCTGGCCCAGGGCTCCATCAGCATCACTGCCCCAACAGGGTCTTCTAGCATTTTTCTCCTCATTTTAGCTGCCTCTCATTCTGACCAAACTTGCAGCTCTCTGTCAAACCCATAGGGGCCTCTAGTAGGGTCAGTCCATCTCCCCAGGGTGCCTGCTGGCTTTCCTTCCCTTGTCTCTGTGCTGCCCCTCATCTCCTTGCACTTCTCCTGACTGTACCCGAATGCCTTTTCTACACCAGAAAATACTAACACTGCTGCTCTCCCCTCCCCACCAACAGTCTTTTTTGTTCACTTAAATACCTCACAAAACTTGCCTTCCTCCAGAAAGTCTTCCTGAATTAATCAGAAAAGAAGGGCAACTTTCCATGGCTGAGCCCAACCACCCTAGTTTTGAAAGTAGAACTTGCAATGCTGCTGTCCTCAGTTGCCCCAGTTGCATATTGGTCTTTGTCCTTACCCGGGAAGGGGACTTGCCAGTGACCTGAATTGGCTTCTTACACCCTCTAGCTTCTGTGCTACCATCTCCAAATGTGGGACTCAGACACAGCAGGGACAGGCTTCCGTGGGAGGCACTGTGGTTTTGCTTTGCATTATTTATGATCAGCACTGTGTGTAATTAGGGGCTTTGTAAGTACTCTAGAGACTTTTCTCAGGAATCTTTCTCATACCTAGCTTTTCCACCCTTTAGAAAAACACACATTGGTGTTCTTCCCTGAGATTCTCACATTTATGTCTTAGGTGCTTCTCTCTTCTTTTACTTTTTAAAATCTGTTTTTTCCCTCTATCCCGTTGTATTAGTTTCCTAGGGCTGCAATAACAATATACAACAAATTGGATGGCTTAAAACAATAAAAATGGATTGTCTCACGGTTCTGGAGGTCCGAAGTCTGAAATCAAGGTGTCAGCAGGGCCATGCTCTCTGATGGCTCTAGAGGAGGACCCTTCCTTGCCTCTTCTAGCTTCTGGTGTTTGCTGACAATCCTTGGCTTGTAGATACATTACTCCAGTCACATGGCTGTCTTCTCCTTGTGTGTCTTCACATCGTTTTCCCTCTATGAGTGTCCCTGTGCCCAAATTTCCCCTTTTTGTAAGGACACCACCATAATGGGTTAGTGCCCACCCTAATGACCTCAATTTCACTTGATTTTCTCTATAAAGACCATATTTCCAAATAAGATCGTTTCTAAGGTACTAAGTGTTAGGACACCAACATACTTTTTTGGGGTATATAATTCAACCCATAACACCCCTCAGTTCAATCCATAGTTTGAGGTTCCATCCATGAATTCCCCAATTTTAGCCTTTTTCCCTAAAATTGACTCGGAGCCTTTCCACTTGAATCAGTTTCATGCAAGAGTTTGTGTTCTCCGTGTTGCAAAGCAGCTCACTATCCACCTTCACTAGGCCCACACATGCTATTAGCTTTCCATTACCAAGTGAGAAGTGCAGGTTATGAGAGGAACCCCGTTCCTTTCTCTCAGAGAGAGGAAGGTAGAGAGATGCAGCAGGCACAGTAGGCATAGCCTCGAGCCATCCCAGGGCAGCATCTGCTCCCTACCACCTTGTCTGGAGTCGTCCCTCAGCTGCGGTGGGGGCCAGGCTACTTTCTGCAGTGGCTTGAGGAATGAAGTGCAGCGTGGCTTGATACAATGTGGAGCCCAGGAGAGAGCCATGGAAAACAGTTTTTGTTGGGCATCACGTCTGCCCTATTAATATTCCTTTGGTAATTTTTGACTGCCATACAACTGTGTAGGGTCTCCATGGCACAAGGATCTTTCATATTAAGCAGCTTTCGTAAACCATGAATAAGTTCCAGATTATGAGACTCTGAAACTTCAGTCGCCCCCTGTTTTCTTTTAGTCGTTAAGTTTTTTCTTTATTGAGGTCTAATTTACATAAAGTAAAATGCTATACTCTTTTAAGACCATAGTTTGATGAGTTTTGACAAATATATACACCCACGTAACCAACATCCACATTAAGACAGAACATTTCCATTACCCCAGGAAGTTCTCTCAGGGCCCTTTCCAGTCCACTGCCCCCTCGACCTCAGAGGCAACCCCTGATCTGATTTCTATCACCATAGATTAGTATTACTTTTAAAAAGAATTTCATGTAGATGAAATCATATAGCATGGACACTTTTGTCTTTGGCTTCTTTCCCTCAATATAAGGTTTTTGAGATTCATGCATGTTTTTACATGGATCAGTCATTTTTTCCTCTTTGATTGCTGAGAAGTATTTCTTTGTATGGATGGCCCGCAGTTTATCCTTTCTCTTGATGGTTTGTTTTGGCTATTATGAATAAAACTGCTATGGGCATTTCTGTACAAGTGTTTTTGTGAAAATGTGTGCTTATTTCTGTTGGATGTGTACTTAGGCATGAAATTGCTGGGTCATAGGCTAGGTATATGTTTGTTTTATTAGAAATTGCTTGGCTGCTTCTTGATAATGGCCCTCTGAGAAGAGGGGATCAGTCCTATTCGTAAGGCTCCTAATCTTTTGTTGGCAGATTTGTCCAAAGTTTGTTAGTTAGCTGTAGAAACACATCACTTTGTTTTAGGAGAAAAGAACATTGTAGGCTTTGGCTCTTCCTGCAGATTTGTGGGTGCTCTATCTCCGTGGCTTCCTGCTGCTCTTGAGCCCCGGGCTTCTCTCCAAGGTCTTTTCTTCAGGACCTCTCAACTGAGGTTCTCTTTTTTTTTTTTTTTTTTTTATTGAGTTATTGATAGGTTACAATCTTGTGAAATTTCAGTTGTACATTAATGTTTGTCAGTCATGTTGTAGGTGCACCACTTCACCCTTTGTGCCCACCCCCCACCCTACCTCTCCCCTGGCATCCACTAAACTGTTCTTAGTCCATAATTTTAAATTCCTCATATGAGTGGAGTCATACACAGATTATCCTTCTCTCGCTGGCTTATTTCACTCAACATAATTCTCTCAAGGTCCATCCATGTTATTGCAAATGGAATGATTTTGTTCTGTTTTGCAGCTGAGTAGTATTCCATTGTATATATGTACCACATCTTCTTTATCCATTCGTCTGTTGCTGGACACTTAGGTTGCTTCCACGTCTTGGCTATTGTAAACAGTGCTGCAACAAACATTGGGGTGCATAGGACTTTTGGGATTGCTGACTTGAAGCTCTTTGGATAAATACCCAGTAGTGGGATGACTGGATCGCAT
This sequence comes from Equus quagga, assembly GCF_021613505.1. Taxonomy (NCBI): domain Eukaryota; kingdom Metazoa; phylum Chordata; class Mammalia; order Perissodactyla; family Equidae; genus Equus; species Equus quagga. The sequence continues at coordinate 133,585,317 of NC_060267.1, forward strand.
GGTAGTTCTATTTTTAATTTTTTGAGGAATCTCCATACTGTTTTCCATAGTGGCTGCACCAGTTTGCATTCCCACCAGCAGTGTGTGAGGGTTCCTTTTTCTCCGCAACCTCTCCAACATTTGTTGCTATTAGTTTTAGATATTTTTGTCATTCTAACAGGTGTAAGGTGATATCTTAGTGTAGTTTTGATTTGCATTTCCCTGATGATCAGTGATGATGAGCATCTTTTCATGTGCCTATTGGCCATCAGTATATCTTCTTTGGAGAAATGTCTGTTCATGTCTCCAGCCCATTTTTTGATTGGGTTGTTTGATGTTTTGTTGTTGAGTTGTGAGAGTTCTTTATATATTATGGATATTAAGCCCTTGTCAGATATATGACTTGCAAATATTTTTTCCCAGTTAGTGGGTTGTTTTTTTGTTTCAATCCTGTTTTCATTTGCCTTGAAGAAGCTCTTTAATCTGATGAAGTCCCATTTGTTTATTCTTTCTATTGTTTCCCTTCTCTGAGAAGGCATGGTGTCCGAAAAGATCCTTTTAATACTGATATCAAAGAGTGAACTGCCTACGTTTTCTTCTAGAAGCCTTATGGTTTTAGGTCTCACCTTTAGGTCTTTGATCCATTTTGAGTTTATTTTGGCACATGGTGAAAAAGAATGGTCAATTTTCATTCTTTTACATGTGGCTTTCCAGTTTTCCCAGCACCATTTGTTGAAAAGACTTTCTTTTCTCCATTGTATGCCCTCAGCTCCTTTGTCAAAGATAAGCTGTCCATAGATGTGTGGTTTTATTTCTGGGCTTTCAATTCTTTTTTTTTTTAAAGATTTTATTTTTTTCCTTTTTCTCCCCAAAGCCCCCCAGTACATAGTTGTATATTCCTCGTTGCAGGTCCTTCTAGTTGTGGCATGTGGGACGCTGCCTCAGCGTGGTTTGATGAGCAGTGCCATGTCCGCACCCAGGATTCGAACCAATGAAACACTGGGCCACCTGCAGCAGAGCGTGCGAACTTAACCACTCGGCCACGGGGCCAGCCCCTGGGCTTTCAATTCTGTTCCATTGATCTGTGCATCTGTTTTTGTACCAGTACCATGCTGTTTTGATTACTGTAGCTTTGTAGTATGTTTTGAAGTCAGGGATTGTGATGCCTCCCGTTTTGTTCTTTTTTTTCAGGATTGCTTTAGAAATTCGGGGTCTTTTGTTGCCCCATATGAATTTTAGGATTCTTTCTTCTAATTCTGTAAAGAATGTCATTGGGATTCTGATTGGGATGGCGTTGAATCTATAGATTACTTTAGGTAGAACAGACATTTTAACTATGTTTATTCTTCCAATCCATGTACATGAAATGTCTTTCCATCTCCTTATGTCATCATCCAATTATCTCAGAAAGGCCTTGTAATTTTCATTATATAGGTCCTTCACTTCCTTAGTTAAATTTACCCCAAGGTATTTTATTCTTTTTGTGGTGATTGTGAATAGTATTGTATTCTTGAGTTCTTTTTCTGTTGGTTCATTACTGGAGTATAGAAATGCTACTGATTTATGCAAATTGATTTTATACCCTGCAACTTTGCTGTAGTTGTTGATTACTTCTAACAGTTTTCCAATGGATTCTTTGGGGTTTTCTATATATAAGATCATGTCATCTGCAAACAGTGAGAGTTTCACTTCTTCCCTCCCTATTTGGATTCCTTTTATTCCTTTTTCTTGCCTGATTGCTCTGGCCAGGACCTCCAGTACTATGTAAAAAAAGGGTGGTGATAGAGGGCATCCTTGTCTCATTCCTGTTTTCAGGGGGATGGCGTTCAGTTTTTGCCCATTGAGAATGATGTTGGCTATGGGTTTGTCATATATGGCCTTTATTATGTTGAGGTAGTTTCCTTCTATGCCCATTTTGTTCAGAGTTTTTATCATAAGTGGCTGTTGGATCTTGTCAAATGCCTTCTCTGCATCTATTGAATTGATCATGTGGTTTTTATTCCTCAACTGAGGTTCTCTTATTATGCAGGGCCACCAGTGTCCTTGAGTGCTCAAACTAGTGGGCCTCTTCATTCTGATTTAAAAAGCGAGAAGATTTACTTGCTGGTCAGATAATCGTTGTTAAGCAAGAGATTGGTACATTTATTCATAACTGTCCTTTTGTTTTTAGCTGTTTATTTTAGTCAGTGCTGTGGAGTGCTGGGAGAGTCCTTCCAGGTACTTAAGACCATAGGCTCAAGCATGCATCTGCCCATTGACGATACTGGCTGGGCTCATGACCCAGTTCTGGCATTCTCTGCCATCCAGTTCAACTGAGGGTGCATGTGGGCCTCCTCCTTGGGCTCTGGGATCACAGTGGGTTGTTTTCCTTATAGGTCCTATTTTGCTGCGCTCCTATTGTCTCTACGTCCTCCTGCTTGCCATCAATGGAGTGACCGAGTGTTTCACATTTGCTGCCATGAGCAAAGAGGAGGTTGACAGGTAGGTAACCTTAAAGACACACTTTTAATCAAGGCCTTCAACCAAAATGAAGTGGCTTGCCAATCTTTCTTTTCGTTCTCAACATGCATTTACGGAAGGCTGTTTTAGAGGTAGCCCCGAGACCACTAGTGTGGGGTTTTCCCTAGGCCATCCTTGCACAGGCACCATTCAGTTAGTCCTTCCTGAGGTAGGGCTGTGGGGGCAGCAGCTGCTCTTTGCCTCCCTTTGTGGAGGAAGGCATCTGGGCTCTGAAGGGTTATGTCAGTACAGGTTTGCGGAGGCAGGCACAAGACAAGCTCCACTCCTCTACCTCCTTGCCCAGTGCTCCAGTGGGTTATTCAGGGGAGGAAGACATTTCTTCTACCCACTCTGGGTCCTTGCTGGACAACAAGTTAAATTTGCATGAGACAGAATAACAGAAGAAAATTAAAGTTTTATAACGTGTACATGGGAGAGACCCAGGAAAACTGAGCAATTCACCTAAATGGTGGAAGCACTCACCTTAAATACCATCCTCAGCTAAAGACAAAGGAGGATGTTGGGGGTAGCGTGAGTCAGTTACAGAAGGTCACCAGACAAGCACAGTAAACAACAGTAAGGTTATTACGCAGATTTAAGTCCTTGCCTTCTGCCTTGATAAGAGTTTCTAGAGATAAGGTCACCCCCCTTCTTCCTGGTACAGAGAGGGAGACACCTTTACAGATGGAGATTTCCCTTACAAATGTAAACGTCTCTTACAAAGGGTAAGGAAATTCTACTTTTCAGAGTTTCTCTCATGTCTGCAGTTTTGAAAAGTAGCCAGCCCAAAATAATTCTCATGGCAAATAGACATAACTTGGGGTGGCCAATTCCAATCCCGTACAGTTACCAAGGAGCTTCTTCAAGATGCAGAGTCCTACCCCTGAGAATCTGATTCAAGGGTCATTGAGAATCTCAGGGATCTATGACACCTCTCCTCAGAGAAAGGCCTAAGTGCACATACACGTTTTGCCACATTTTTTTCCCTTCCATTGACCCCAGATCAAGACCTCTGTCCTGGAACCTCAAGCACTGGTTCTTAACACTTGTTATGAGTCAAAATCCGCCACAGAGCTTGTTAGAAATGCAGATTCCTGCCCACCCTACTTCCACCACTCTCTCTCCTCCCACACCTGCAGGATCAGCAGGCCTCCAAGCATGTGTATGTTTTTTGAATCGTCAGTGATTCTGACGTGACTCCTGGCTCAGAGCCTCTGGCCCACACCCATCCAGGGTCATTAATTCTTGTGTCCCGAATGCCAAAAGTAGCAAGACAGTATCTTAAGATGTCACTACAGGATGAGGTTGAGGACAAGGATAAAACTGATAGGGGAGAAGAAGAGAGAGGAAACAGGAGAAGAGAGTAGAGGGGTGACTGTAGGTAATAGGGCAAGTAGCCCTCATTATCCCTTTGCCCCTTGAGGCCTGGGTCCCTTGGGGGGTTTCTGCTGCTCTGTAATGCCTTGAGTGCTGTTGAAAGCCCTGAGAGGCCCGGTGTGGGGGTGGGATGGGGAAGGGGCAGCTCAAAGAGTTGGGGAACTCTTCCTCCCATTTCAGAGCTGCCTCTATCTGCTTCCCATTTGGGGCTGTCGCAAAAAGCAGCTTGGTGACTGTTTGCTACCGTAGTTGAGGATTAGAGTCTGGAGCAGCCATCCCAGCCCAGACCAGATTCACCTTGGAAGTACTGGCCCCCTCCAAGACCAACAACTAGAATTTTAGGGGCTTGGGCCAGGGAATCTGTTTTATTATGCAGCTTCAGGAGATTTCTGATGATAGCTAGGGCCTTAGGAACCACTGGCCCAGACCAGCTTTATCAGTAAAAACTGCATTAGCACTGTGACCCATACATATTTAGGTGGACATGACTGAAACGAAGCTTTCACACAGCAGTAAGTACCCTAGTTATGCACAGGACACACTGATGGTTTTTATTCCATTCTGTTTCATTTCTTTTTTCTTTTTTTTTTTTTTGAGGAAGATTAGCCCTGAGCTAACTACTGCCAATCCTGCTCTTTTTGCTGAGGAAGACTGGCCCTGAGCTAACATCCATGCCCATCTTCCTCTACTTTATATGTGGGACGCCTACCACAGCATGGCTTTTGCCAAGCAGTGCCATGTCCACACCCGGGATCCCAACCGGCGGACCCCCAGCCGCCAAGAAGCGGAACATGTGAACTCAATTGCTGCGCCACCAGGCCGGCCCTCTGTTTCACTTCTTCAACTACCGTGTCATGACCAACTAAATTGACTTCCCAGCCCTACTTTTGGGTCACAACCGTAGTTTTCAAATAGTGGTCTAGACATGGTTTTTACCTCAGATAGTTAAATTTATAGCTATAAAACTTCTTTGAGTCCATCCCTTGATTTTTTTCATTTATGAAAAGGTCTATTTAACTTTAACTTTGAAAATACAGTTTTTATTTGAAAGGTGCTTCTAACATTTTTAAATATAATTTAAAACATACTAAATATATAAAAAATATAATTTAAAA
>NC_060267.1:133590296-133629651 GCF_021613505.1 Equus quagga
AAATATAATTTAAAACATACTAAATATATAAAAAATATAATTTAAAACATACTAAATATATAAAAAATATAATTTAAAACATACACTGAGGCATAGTGGAAGAGAGCTCCAGACTAGGAATCTGTCTCTCTGAAGAGAATTCTATTACAATAATTCCAGCATTAGTGTTGAGGGGGAGAGTTGACACTAAACTTGCTTAAAATGTTTAAAAAAATCTCTTACGGCCAAATCATGAGGGAATGTAGACAGTGGCTGGCTGCTTTCTTTCCTCTTATGTTGTATTGAACCAAAGGAAACAAGTTTTTAAGTTAGTTACAATGGGATTTTGACAGTCCATAAATATCTGGAAAATTATTTTCATGGTATTAGTTAACAGAGAAAAGACAGAGCCAGAGCACCTTCTAATGCAGTTCCCCCTGAAGTAACTCACTTCCCATAAGAGTAAAATGTGACATTAAGCATGGTCTTCAGACACGTGGTAAACATAGTAGCCCCAGTTCTGCCTGGGCCCCTGGCCCCAAGCCCCGGCCCTGCTCTGAGCATGTGGAGCACCTGGGCTCATCACAGAGCCTGGCATTTTTGTCATCTCTATAAATTTAAGCAGACATAAAACTTTAGTAAGAGCTTTTATAGTAGAATTGGGCCGCTTAGTTCAATGTTATGATCGATTTACGTTGGACATCCCAGATTCTGAATTGAAAAAAATAATTGATAAAATCATGGGTTTTTACTTAACCAACTTCAGGTTAATCAGTGTTTTTCCAAATAAAAGTGGGGCATTTGGTTGCATGTGAAATATTAGAACATCCTTTGAAGTGCAAGTTGCTTTTTTTTTTTAATAACCTCATAGTATAGAGAGAATATGATGGATGGTTTTTGGGTTTCTGTGTGTGTGTGTGTGAGGAAGACTGCCCCTGAGCTAATATCTGTTGCCAATCTTTCTCTTTTTGCTTGAGGAAGATTGTCACTGAGCTAACATCCATGCCAGTCTTCCTCTACTTTATGTGGGATGCCACCACAGCATGGCTTGACAAGCAGTGCTAGGTCCATGCTTGGGATCCGAACCTGTGAACCCTGGGCCACCGAAGCAGAGTGCATGAACTTAATCACTGTGCTACCGGGTGGCCCCGATTGATGGATTTTTCATTATGCCCTATTAAAGAATTTTTGTCTGTTTTGTTAAGGCTATCTCATTTTCTTTCCTTTGTCTGACAAATCTTTTTGAGCATCTTCTCTTTAACAGGTATTCTTTTAAGCTCTAGGAATTCAGCAACAAATAAGACAAGATCCCTACTCTCCTGGAGCTGACAGTGGGAGAGGCAGGTAGCAAAACAGTAAATAAATAAGATAATGTTGTGCTGTGTGGAGGACTAAAACAGGGTTGTGTAGTGAGAATGAGGGCCTTTTTAGATTGAGTAAGGTGTGCAGGCCCCTCTAAGGAAGTGGCATTTATGCTGAGGCCTGGATGACCAAGAAGAATCTGCCATGCAAAGATGGGGCAGAGTGTTCCAGACAGAGGGGACAGTGATGCAGAGGCCCAAGATTGACAGCTCCTTTGTTGATTTGTTGGCCCTGGAATACCCAAAATCAAGTTGGACTCCATAAGTGTTGAATGAAAGATGAATGTGATCTTCTCACTTTGGTACATAAGAGATTGGTGCCATTCTTCTCATGGCCACACAGGCTACATTGTATGGCTCTGCCTTAATGTATTCAACCATCACCCGCTGGGGGACGCTTCAGTTGCTGCTGTGACTGATGTCCTTGGCCATCCATCTTTTCATAGGCCTAGTTTTAAGTCCAATATCTTCTTGGGGCCATGGAAAAAAACATTTATAAATAATTTACTGTTTATCTTAACCAAACCTTATAAAATAATCATTATTGTCACTGATTAACTTCACATTGATTTAGAAAGTGGTATTTTAATTGCATCTTTGAATTCCTTATCTTTTCCTGAGGTGGATTATGCCTTTATGGCTATAGGTTTGTGAGTTCTGGAAAGCTCAACAGCTGCAGTGGCCTCTTCTGGTGAAAAACAGTGGACCCCATCGTTGTCAGCTCCTCCCAAATGGCCACACCAAAGAAGCTACACTGTTGAATTTGTCCCTACTTGAGTTAGCATGAATTACCTATTGGTTTTATTCATTGTTGCCATTTTACTTGGAGTTGGGTGAGAATGACTTTGAAAGTTTGTAAATCTATGGCTTAGACTCCAAGGATCGGTCTTACAGACCTTTCTGAGATAGTTTCTGAAAAGAACAAACAGATTACACATCTCTGCTTCTTTCTGGACAAGAGGTCAGAGTACTGATCTGTGATGGGCCCCACCCTCAGTGGCTTGTTAGGAAGTTGGCCATTCTGATCACTGATTAGTAGTTAGTGGAGAAACGTCCTCTATGGAGGTGTGGGCTCTTGTACTTCAGTTGCTCTTTAGAATTCTGGATGAAAGCACACTTCCCCTGTTTGGAGTATAGTATGTGTGTGTGTGTATGTGTGTGTGTGTGTGTGTGTGGTATTCTTACCACCCACTCTGGTAAAATATATCTCCACACCACCTTGGGTTGGGCTTGGTTAGCCTGGGGACCAGTACCTGGGCATTGAGAGCACACAGTGGCTTTCTTACCACCCCTCATGTGCAGAACTTGAGTGGTGGCCTCTGAGGTTTCCTAACCAGGAGACACAGCTTGGGGGCCTAAGGGGTTTGGCTCCCTCCACAACAGCTATGCACTTAGAGTGCCTGCTGTGCACTAGGTAGAAACCAGATGCTGGAGAAGTTTGTTTGTGGCTGTACCACAAGCCTTTTGGGGGACTATGGCAGCTATGCTATCTTTGCTGAGAAGTGAATATAACTAAGTGACATGCTGCTTTAAATCAGAGAAGTGAAAAGAGTGGTATAATTCATCCTGTCATAGATCCAAAGAGCTCTAGAGATAATAGCGAGCAGGAAGAAGGATGTGTGCGAGTCTAGAGAACGCTGAAGGGGACGCAGGCCTTGCTGCCTCTTTACGTTTCATTGTGAAGGCTGGTCACTTGGTTTGAGTGAGGTCCACTGGCCAAGGTTATGGGGCTACTGCATTTTCCAAGGGAAGCAGTGTGAGGCGCCGAAGTTCAGGGGCCAGGGGTCAGGTTGGAGTGTTGGTTCACTCTTCAGGCCAATTACTCAGCCTCTCTCTGCCTGGTTTCCTTGACTGTAAAACGAATCCAAGCTCCACCGGCCCAGGACCATGTGTGTCCCTTCACCAGTGTATCCCTAGCGCCCCTCACAGTGCCTGTCCCAGAGTTAGCATTCATCTAGAATTATTAGCGGGGTCATATTCTTGAGCCTCACTTTGAAGGCTTGGGCTGGACAGGATTTTTGTGTGTTTTGATCACAAAGTGTCACTTCAACTAACCAATTATTATCCTTAAAAACTACAAGTATCTTGAGTTGTTCATTTTCTTACTGTTCCATTATGTTATCCGTATAGCATTCAATGTTATGAAAACCAGCTGGATTATGGGAATTCAGAGGTGCTTGCTGTGAATTCAAGTTCACAGCCAGTTTTTTTGCGATAGTCCTGTCTTGAGACAGGGTACCCACTGCCCTGCTTTGCTTGTCTCCCTCTCCCCAGGTACAATTTCACAATGCTGGGCCTGTCATCTTCATTCCTGATGTTATCCTATCTCCTGACCCGTTGGTGTGGCAGCGTGGGCTTCATCTTGGCTAATTGCTTTAACATGGCCATTCGGATCACACAGAGCCTTTCCTTCATCCACCGCTACTACCAAAAGAGCCCCCACAGGCCCTTGGCTGGCCTGTACCTGTCGCCGGTCCTCCTCGGGACATTTGCCGTCAGTGGTGGGATTACTGGTGTTTCAGAGGTGAGATTCCCTGCAGCTTCCCACCACATGCTTTTGCGGGCTGTCCACTCTCCCTCACTCTCGGCTTCTCCTTCCTGCACTGCCTGAACCAGCTGGACAAGTATTCGCCTCCTCTTACCCCTTCCCCTAAGCCTCTAAGACAGCATCTTCTGAGAGATGTGACCAAACAGTGTTACCAGTGGGAACAGAGTAGACCCTCAGTATGCAGTTGGCGCACCCTTTATCTGACTCAGAGCTGGAATAATAGGACCTCTGCCTTCCCCAGCTTGCTCCAGAGGTAGAAGGTACAGATGGAGGGGCCGGAGCAGTGACAACTGTTTCTTTCTGCAGGTGTTCCTCTGCTGTGATCAGGGCTGGCCAGCCAGGCTGGCACACATTGCTGTGGGGACCTTCTGTTTGGGAGCCACTCTTGGGACAGTGTTTCTCACAGAGACCAAGCTGATCCACTTTCTTAGGACTCAGTTAGGTGTGTCCAGACTCGCTGACAAAATGACATGACCTCAGGGATGCACTGACACCTGTGCCACCTGGACCAGCTGTGTGGTGGTTCTGTGGGTGGAACACATTTTCTGTACAGAAGAGTGCTGCTGGGGGCACTGCAGTGGAGTGAGACCAACCAAGGCAGGTGAGACACCAGAGAGAAGCAGCAGACCAACACTTACCGGCCACTTGAAGTCTGAAAGAGGAAGAAAGAGTTCCATTTTAAAGGAAGACCAAAAAGCTCTTTTAAAATAGATACAAGTATTTTTTTCACCATTTTGTTTGAATCGGCATTTTCCTTTTGATTAATGTATTCCTTTTGGGTATGATTGATCTTAAGAGCTACATGCTCCAATAAGGTATATCCTGGATATTAATAGTTAATAATTATCTGGCCCAGAAAAAGAGACATTGCCATTATCCCTTCACAGGAATATTTAACTCATTCTGTAAAAGAAGGAAGGAGACCTGATGTCATGTACCAAACAAGGACAGTGGTGGCCCTGGAGTTGTGGCTTTCCACATGACAACACTGTGGTCTGGGTTTTTAAAGAAGGAAAAACGTTACTCAGAAATCCAAGAGATGAAAATGCGAAGTCTTTCAGATCACATTTCCCGACTTAGCTTGGGGGAGTCATGCTTTATCCTCACTGCTGCGTCCCCCGGGCCAGCACAGGCTTCCCAGAGTTGGTGCAGGCTGCCTCAGGACCCCTGGCCTGGCCACCCAAAAGTGGGGGACCTTGAAGGAAACTGATCCATTGTGAGCTGTCCCCTAAAGGGAACACTGCTTTACAGCTGGCTGTAACTTCTCACATGGAGATGGCACAGATGACAACTCAAGTTGAATGGATGTATCTTTTTTTCCTCAGAATAAAATAGGTAAATTTTTGTATGGCAAGTATCACTGAGTCAGGCCCCTCCTACTGACCCATGACTTCCAGCACTGGTCAGTGCACCGAAATTCCAGCCCTGGGACGAGAGCGACAGCCTGGTGGTCTGGTCCTCCAAGCTACAATGGGAGCCCAGGCTGAGGCTCACCTACCTCACCCAGCACCTGGCACCCAGCAGGTGAGGTCACCAGGCATTGTTCTGAGGCCACAGAGCATTTTTCTTCTTTCATTAATATATTAATTCCTTTTGGATGTAACTGATCTTTGGAGCTAGATGCACAAACTATCTTGGATGGTAATAGTAATCATCTGGCCCCAGTGTCCCCAAATTTCTATGTTTACACTCAGAGAACAGGTTGTTCGCCTGGGCTAGTCAGGGCAACTTGTATCAGATGGTGGTTTAGCTAAAATGCACACATTAAATCCACTGGCCCAGAGCCAAGGGACAGAGGATCAGGGCCCACCAGTGCTCTGAGACAAGGGCCCGGGCACCTGGACCCCTTTTTATTCAAAGGGAGAATACTTTGCACTAACTGGAGGGGAAGTAGCTAAATGCAGAGTATCACAGAGCAGTCAGAGGCCCTGCAAAAGCAGTACCTTGGTCATGCTGTGTGAGGCAGGATCAGGCTTTCTCAGAGGAACTGATTATCCCATGTGGCAGTGCGGGTGGCACACAGATGACAGACCTCACTCCCTCCCATGTCCTTTTTCTCTCTCAAGTGTGCATAAATGGGCCTTTTGCCCTCACAAGTTCCTTCTCTGCTGCCCTTGACCCTCCCTCCCTCCTCTAGGGCCCTGTCAGCCACCCCATGCCCACTTGACCCCACACTCAAAGCATAGTCCTCGAACTACCTGCCTCAGAATCACCCAAATTGCAAGGTAGAAATGTAGGTTCCCAGGACCCACTCCAGACCTTTGGAGTCTGCATCTCTGGGAGCAGGTCTCTGGGATCAGCATTTTTTGGCAAACTGAGGTTGGCACACCCATCGTCCTCATCAGCCTCAGGGCTCAGGAGCAGTTGTGCACATGTTCACATGTCCAGTCTCTGCTCCAGGAAGAGAGCTGCTGTCACTGACTTCCTGAGCAGCATCACTGACTTCCCAGCTCTTCGGGAGCAGGACCACCAAGGTTTCTGCTCTGCTCTGCCACGTGGAGAGAGGCTCTGTGTCTGACAGCAAGTGCTTGTTCTCTCGTCTCTCATCCGTCTGCCTGCAGTCTGCCTGGCGCTGCTGCCAGCACAGGACTGCCGCAGTCAGGGCCAGCTCCTCTTGAAAGATGGCCAGCTGGGATGGTGGCCCAGGGCTCCTTCCCGTGTCCTACTTCCCTGTTTATAGGAGGAGTAGTGCCCACAGCCGGATGGTTGGGGGAAGTGGCTGTTTTCCCATTACCAGCTCCTGCTCCTGTGCTGTCGGCACTGGCAGCAGGCCCTTTGCAGTTCTCCGAGGACCTCTACCTCCGCCCCCTGGCCGCCTCCCTGAAGTGCAGTTGGGCCTGACCACTGCCTCTGGTGCTTCCCCCTGCTGGCCCCCTAGAGCGACACTGTGCTTCATGGTGCTTGCTTACACGCATGCTGAGCTGTCTCACTTTACCCCAGAAGGATTTTTGGTGGGAATCACCCTTTTCCTTTAAGTACCGCTTAAAATATAGCGAGGCTGCTTCTCCAAGGAAACAAGTCTCTAAAGCACGTCCTTCACGAAGAAGCCTTTGCTGGTGAGAATAACAGTATTTCTTCTTTCTGTGCTGCTCTGGCCACACACATGTGATGGTGACTTCAAGTGTGGGCTGTCACATCCCTCTGAGAGGGGCTGTTGCTGCTGCTGCTGCGCTGCTCACCACTTCCTCAGCACGGACTCCTGGCTCTGGAAGCTCCCTGTGCTCGCCAGCCTAACCCTAGCAGGGCACCTCCTCCTGTCTTTTTTCTTTAATTATGTATTCATGTTGCTAATTTCATGTCAATTCCCTGATTTTAAAATGAATAAATCACTTTCTTCCTATCTTTGTGAAGATCTTTCATACACCTTGTCCTTCCAAAAAGGAAAAAAAAATTTCTTAAATTTCAAAAGGAAGGTGGGCAAATAGCTTGAGTATGTGAACTGTGTTTATTCCTCCCTGTAACATTTCTCTTACATGGATGTTGTGGCTGGACTGCGACTTTGACAGAGAGGGCAGTTTCCGGGCTCTGCCTGGAGCTTCTGTGACTGGGACTGAAAAGCCCGGCAGTCCATCACCGTGCCTCCCTCCCGGCCGAGGCAGTGGTTCCCGTTGTTTATTGTACTTTTCTCTCTCCTCTCTTCTCTGGCCTGCTCCTTGTCTTGGTCATGTTTTTAAGTTAAGCAGCCATTCTTTGATGGGTCAGGGCTAACATCAGGGGCAGGCAAAGCAAGTGTGTGACTTTAGGCAGCGTGATTCTGGGGGAGTCCAGGGTACCCCTTCACGCATGTGTCTTCCTCAGTTGAGTGCTTGAATTTCTTCTCACAGAGATCAAAGGCTGTTATTCCGTAATTGGAGAGGAGACAGGCATTCCATTCCCCCAGAGAAGGACTCAGTGACTCCTTCACACTAAGATGTAAAATAACCCCTTCAGGGATTCTTTCCTGAGCAGCTTTTGATGTTGAGAAAGAGACAGGAGCAGAGAGCATCCAATTGGGGACCTGAAGAAGAGGCTCCGGTGAGGGGCTGTGCAGGCCCCTGAAGGGAGGAGCTCTGAGTGCTGCTGTGTGGCCTCTCGGATGGATAGAATTCAGTTACCCTGGGCAAAAATCAGGAAGAATGTGATCCCTGGCCCAGTCTTGGAACAGCCATGACTGAAAATGGGGTTGGCCCTGGGGCAGGGGTGGGGGAGGCTCGAGAAGGGAAAGAATAAGCAGAGGACCCTTTACTACCTGCAAACCTGCTCTTAGGGGAGGCCAGGCCAGAGGCAGAAAGGGTGATCCTTTGGCATTGATGGCAAAGTGAGAAAGGCATGAAAAGTGCTTATTGGTGAGGAGAGCTCCCACCAGGAGCTCAGACAAGAGAACTTTTAGGAGCTGATCCACGGGCTCCAGGTGCTACTTGCTCAGGGTTCTCAGTGGCCCTAAGGAAGAGTTCTGGAACGCAAACCAGAAGCCAAGAGGCCTGTGGAGCCTGTCAGAAAGGACCAGATATGGAAAAAAGATGAGCTGAGGCATAATTGTCAGGATCCCCTAGAAATTTCTTGAAGACAGTGAAATACAGAGAACTGAAAGAGCAACTGAAATATCTTTTTTTTTTTGAAGATTAGCCCTGAGCTAACATCTGCCACCAATCCTCCTCTTTTTGCTGAGGAAGACTGGCCCTGAGCTAACATCTGTGCCCATCTTCCTCTACTTTATATGTGGGATGCCTGTCACAGCATGGCTTGCCAAGCAGTGCCATGTCTGCACCCACATCTGAAGCAGCGAACCCCAGGCTGCCAAAGCAGAACATATGCACTTAACCACTGCGCCACCGGGCTGACCCCTGAAATATCATTTTATTTGCTGAATATTCCATGAGACTCTGGGAAGGGACTGAGACTCGGGTATTTAATTTGGAAATGAGACTTATGAGCCAGTCAGAGGCAGATGAGAAGTGATTTGTTTTACTATTACTTGCTGTACCAGGGTGGATTATCCCTTAATGTTGTAAATATTTCATTTACTGATTAACTTCAAGTGTAAGCAGAAAAGATGTTTTATTTGAAGAATTTGAGGGGAAAGAAGACTACTGATTTGCATCATCAATCCGACCCCAAATACCATGGCATAACCAGTCCCATTATTTAGTGTCATTCATTTTTAACTAGAACCATCTGGGTACATCAGAGTAAAATTGGAAAAATGGGCTTCTCAAGTAGTTCAGCCTCCTTTAGGGGCCTAATGAAGGAAGTCTTGTAAATATTTCTTAATTATCCCTCAGATGAATTAGCAGAAATTGCTGGGTGCCCCTGTCCCATGTGGAGTCGACTCTTTGCCTGTTGACTTCTCCATCCTTCTTGGGCAATGTAGCTTACATGGAAAATGCTAGAGGTGAGATGTAGGCAGTTAGGTATTTCCTTCATGAACTAGCTCCTTGGCAGAGTAAGTGCACCCAGAACTCTGTCCTAGCCTCTGCAGGCTCCAGCACCCTTACTTTTGGAGACCCCTCCTCACAGCTTATCAACCATGTCCCACATTGAACATAACAAAGATATACGTATACAAGAATTGTGGTTGGCTAATTGGCATGATGTTATGTTCTATAGACATGTAAACATCAATTTTTAAAGCTTTGTATTTCGAAGCCAGTAAATTTTGTTTCCCTTTCAATCATTTCTGTAGGTTCCTGAAGAGTTGAGGGGCCCTGGGTGCTGTGCCTGTGAGGCCAAATGAACAAAGGGAAGCTTTGGGAAGGAGGGAGGTGGGTGCTGGGAGGAGCAAGGCAGAGCCTGTGAGGCTGCCTGGCTGTGAGGCTGGCGGCACTGGGCACCGGGTAGCTCCTGGCCCTCTCTGCTCCTCCTGGCTTCACGCTGGCTGAGTCTCACCTCTCCTGGGGCCCAGGCAGCGGGCATTCAGGATGGCGGGCCATGAGAGCAGCAGTTCCCAGTACCAAATGCTGCTGTCCAGGGAGACGCCCAGCTTCTTCCATTGGTGAGAGTCTCTTTTCCGACCTTTTATCTCCAGCCCCCAGTCTCTCCTTTCAGCTTTAAGCTCCATTCTGAATGTAAAGCTCCTGAAGGAGAAGTGGAAGTGGCCCAGGTCATCTTTATAGGGCAGCTGCTGTGGGTCATGGGGCATAGGTGAGCCCATGGATGGGCCGCCCATGGGTCAGGTGAGCCCACAATTCAATCAGCTCTCGCTGTGAAGGGGCTGGGAGGGTGTCATGGTTTACCCAGGGCTGCCTCTTCCTTCAGAGGAGCTACATGAGGGCCCATGACAGAACGTCTGACTTGTGAAGGAATCTTCTAGACCACCATTTATTTGTCTCATTTCCTCCATCCAATAAATGTGTCCCAAAGTTATGGCCCTGTTGACTCCACTGTCACAATGTTGTTCTGCCCTGATAAATGCATTTGGCAGAGGCCACCTGGGTTAACAATGCTCAGTGGGAAAGGGCCCTGAAAAACTGGCCACTCTCGGTCCTTTAATCTCATCTGCACCACCCTATCACAAACTGGGGCCGTGGAACAGGGCTCTGACGTTGTTAGCGCAGTCAGTGAGCAGTGACTAATTAAGACACGACTGCATTAGTCACTTTGGAGGTGACAACTGAGCAGCATGTTTCTGGTTCGTGTCTGAGAGATCCTGACACACTTTTCAATTATGTGGAACTAATAGTGTGTGGCTTCCACGCAGCCGTGTCGGGTGGGAGAGAAGGGGAAGTCTGGAGTGAAAGCACGACTCACTGTGGGCAGCGGTGGTTTTGTTCCCAGCTCACCTACTCCTCACTGCCTTCGTCGCACTTCCTTTTGAAAATCACAAAAGGTGACACCAGGGTGACTGGCATAAGGGGTGCCAGAGGGCCTCTTTCAGAAGGCTTTTTGGTTTCTGCCACTGCTCCCAGGAGAATTATGAGAACTCCGAGAGGGAGCCAGGTGACCTGGAAGCCTCAGTCGTTTCAGTAGGTGCCTGTTGAAAACCCAGGCGTTGATAACTCTGGCCTCCCAAGTCTCGGTGCAGCTCTTGACTGGCCCTCCTCAGGGCCTGGTACAGGCCGTGCCAGGAGAAGCATGAAGACCCAGGAGAACCCTAACCCCGTAGCCATGAGGAAAAGGAAATGTTTCCTCCTCACATAGTCCCAACCAAACTAGGAATGTTGCTAAAATAGCTTTCCTTTTTGTTTCCCCAAGGGCATTAACACAGCAGTTTTACGAACAAACCAGATTAGCATAGTGCATTTTTATGTTCCTGAACTAGAGCTGAAGATTCCTTTCCTCCTTCCAGGCTTGTGAGATCCCTAAGGGGCATCTCTCCAACGACAAGAGGATGTTCTTGCAGGTGTGCAGATGTCAGGCTGTGGGGGGCAACAGAAGGGACAGAGCTACTTGCATTTTTTTCTTTTGTGACCGTGAGTGAACCGTGTGGAGCTCTGGCTCCCCAGCCGGGCTGATGGCATGATGCCCAAGCACACTGGCGACTTGTCCTCACCTCCTCTCAGCTCTCCTGCAGCAAACCTGAAAACACAGGGCCGAGAGCCAAACTCTGAGTGGAAGGGCCCCAGAGGTGTCCTGCCTGCGGCCTTTCTTCCGTCTGCACCATCCCTGGGGAAATCCACTCGTGTCCGTGTCTGCCTTCTGAAGTACAAGAGCAGGGTTTCATTTCTAAATGGCACGTAGTGTTGCATACTTGGCATCAGTCATACCCCGGGCTAGCTCCCTGTTCTAACTCACTGGGTGAACTTGAACGAGTCTCCCTCACCCCACCAGTTATGTAGTGCTCAGCGTGTGCCACATACTGAGTGAAGACACTTTACATGTGTTCGCTGTTAAATCTTTACAGCAGCCCCATCTATTGTCTGCATGTTACAGGTGAAGAAACTGAGGCACAGAGAAGTGGCTTGATTTGCCGTGGGCCACCAGCTAGGAAGAAAGTGGCAGGACCGGGGTCATCCCCCGTCTGCCTGATTCCTGACCCCCGGCCCTTTACCTCGAGCTCAGTTCCTCTCCGACTAAACAAGGCGGTGGATTTGATCTGTGGTGGGAACACTGAGCCCAAGAGGATGGAGGGACCATCCTGCTCCTGCTCCACCTGGAGCAGCATCATTTTTACCTGTTTTAGAATTTGAGGGTTGATTTAAGTTTGCTTGAAAGAAGGGTTCTTTTTATTTAAGAAACAAAACAAAACAAGTTTGACATCCACAGGATTTGAATCTTTTAAACCTCCTCCCTGGCCTTCCCTGACTCACTTTCTCCTACAGTTCCTCCTCTGCCTCAGTCTTCATTCCATCTTAAAGAAGGTAAGGGAATTGTTTTGCACAGGCATGGGAAATAGCACAAATAAGAAATATTTGAGGGGGCTGGTCCGGTGGTGCAGCAGTTAAGTTCGCAGGTCCTGCTTCGGCAGCCCCGGGTTCTCTGGTTCAGATCCTGAGCGTGGACCTACACGCCGCTTGTCAAGCCATGCTGTGGCAGGCGTCCCACATATAAAGTAGAGGAAGATGGGCATGGATGTTAGCTCAGGGCCAATCTTCCTCAAAAAAAAAAAAAAAATTGGGAGAAATAAATCTGGCCAAAAAAATCATGTTGCATTACAAAGAAAAAGGTCTCTGTACCCCACAGCCCCTGTCTATTGGTGTCCTTGACCCCAGGGGACACCACTGAGGAGTGGGAAGGTTGCTAGCTTTGGACTTCTTAGGCTATGTCCTCACTTTGTAACCATGGGCAGGAGATCTTGCCTTGCTGTGCCTCAGTTTCCTCATCTGTCACTAGCCTGGCTTGCATGGCTCAGGGAGGATGAAAGGGGAACAGAGGTGGGACAAATTCAGCCCCGAAAGCCTTGGAAAACACAACCCACAGGAACATCCTGCATTCTGTGTCCCTGCCTCCCTGCCGCTTTCTCTTCTGCACGCCCCCTTGGCCTGCTCTCCCCACCTCCCCACCCGCTGGGCCCTTGTCCTTGTCAGGCTCAGTGGTCCTGGCTCTTGACCTCCCAGGCTGCGCTGTCCCCATCATGCTCCTGTCCCTTTCCTCTGACAGTCCTATTTGCCTTCTCCCTTGAGAGTTAGGAAGGTAGGTTGTGGTGGTTCCAGAAAGGGCTTGGAGGTAAACCTCAGACCCCGCCCCACTTCAAACTGTGTGACCTTTTGTTTGTTTGTCTTTTTGGTGAGGAAGATTGTCACTGAGCTAACATCTGTTGCCAACCTTCCTTTTTTTCCTTGAGGAAGACTGTCCCTGAGCTAACACCTGTGCCAATCTTCCTCTATTTTGTATATGGGACACCACCTCAGCATTGCTTGATGAGTGGTGCATAGGTCTGTGCCCAGGATCTGAACCCGTGGACCCTGGACCACCAAAGCAGAGTGTGCAAACTTAATCACTATGCCACTGGGCCAGCCCCAAACTGTGTGACCTTGAGCAAGGTAGGTAATCCCCTTGAGCCTCAGTTTACTCATCCAAAAATGGGCATAAGAGCACTTGTCTCATAGGGTGTGGCGACGCATAACTGAGAAGGTGTAGGTAAAGCACTGAGAAGGCGGTGCCTGGCACCAGCCTGGTGGTCGTTCTTGTAGGGAATTAGAAATCTGCCAACTGTGACCTGGTTCTCAGTCCCATCTGCTCCCTCCCCACACCTGCCCCCAGGTCACAGCAGCTGTGGGCATGTGGCTGAGAGTCTTGTCTTCCTTCCGTGGAAACGCCCCTTTCTCCTTTCCTTGAAGGCAGAGCTGCAGGTAAAGAGGAAATGAAACTCCTTCTCAGCTCAGCTTGCCCGCAGGAGCTTAGAAGGGTGAGGACGGGGTCAGGAAGACTGTGGAGCCAGGCCTGGGTGAGCAAAGCCGCAGCTTCCGGGGAGGCCATGAGCGGCCGGCAGACGCCCCTTTCAGCTCAGCCTGAGCGGCTCCCTAGAACAAGAGGGATGCTTCAGAAGCTTGTTAAATGATTTTCAGCAATTTCAGAAATTGCCTCAGCTGGTTGTTTAGATTTCCCTGCAGCCTTAGATTAAAGCAGAAAGAAAAAAGGCCCCTGGTGATAGAAGAGAATGTGCTTTGTCCAAGGAGGGCCAGCTGCCGGCGGCAGCTTCTAAGAAAACAGAAAGGCCTGAGTTGGTCCTGCCACGCGGGTGGGCAGCCACAGGCACAGATTCCCCTGGCCTCAGCTTTAGGCCTGGGCCATGGTGCCCCAAAGGACACTCCCACACCCCCCGCACAGCCTCACTCACCAATTTGCCAGTGTCCTCACTTTGAACCCGCTCATCACAGTTGATCTGGATACTTGTGGACTTCTTACTCCTCACCCTAAAAAAGACAACAAAAACCAACCATTGTCTCTGCGGTCAGCCTCTCAGACTTCACCTCGGCAAACTCTGTTTTTGTTGTTTTTCCTTCACTGGACTGGAACGAAGAATGCCAGGTTCAGATCAATGGGCTTTCTGCTTCCGTAAACAGCTGGGAGAGAGAGAAAGGCCAGAACGTAGGGTGCCCAGGGGGCGCTGCCTTGAGTGCTACTGTTGAGGTGGAGTTTTTCTAAGAAGGGAAGTTCTGTTCACGGTAGGACTCACAGTCGGTAGGGAGACACCAGGCATGTCTGGGCCTGGCCAGGATCCTTGGGGAAGGTCTAAGCCTGTTGACATTTGGTGTCTGGGCCACATCTGAGTGCTGGGGGTCCATCAGACCTTCTTCTTGCTCCTCTTCCTCCTCCTGCTCCTCCTCAAAGAGCTGTGACCTGGGTGTGCTGGCTTCTGATCCACGCAGCCCGCTGCTCCAGGCCTTCTCTGCTCCCATCAGCCTCTGTGGGCCGTTCCCCGCTACTCTGCAAGTGTTCTGGTTGCCTTTGCAGCTTGGAAGAAGACATTTTGGCCCAGGGCTCAGCTCTTGATGCAGATAATCAACAGAGCTGGGAGAGCGTGAGAATCACATTCTAAACCCAGCCTGCCTCTGTCTCCTCATGAGATGCTGGGGTGGCTTTACCTCTCTTACGTCTACAAAGGTTCTAATCCCCGCCCACTGTTGCTCCAGGGCCATTGTGGCAGCCAAGGCAAAGTCGTTGTGCAGCAGATCTTTGGGGCTGGAGTGGAGAGTTGAGAGCCGGTGAGCCTGTGCGCTCTGGGGTGTTCAGGCAGGGGAGCTAGACCAGAGCAGAAGTCATCACAGAATCTAAAATATCTCCATGTATTGTTTTTCCTGGATCTTATCTCACAATAGTATTATGCATTTTATGTATTTCTTAATATTGTCATAAATTGTAAATTATAAATTATCCTGGGGCAGCCAGTGCCCTGTAGACAGTTACGGAGATACCACATCCTGTCAGCAGCCTCTTTCCACTTAACATGTAGTGCACACATCTCCCCCTGCTTCTTCTGCTCTCTACAATGTTCTTTTTACTACATGGTGTACCATTTAAAGTTGTTTTCAGTTTTTTGCTATGTTGTACATCATGTGGTGGTGAATATCCTGACACAGAGACCTCTGAGTGCGGACCAGTCCTGCTTCTGCATTTTGCCTGCCAACGAACGCTGAGTACACTGACTGCATCACAGCAGATCACTGCCTCTCAGCCCCAACCTTGCCCCTAAGGGAGCTGGGATGGAAAGAAGCCTGCCTGGGCAGGTCACACTGAGTTAATGACCAGCCAGTCTGAAGCCCTGGACTCAGGACCTGCTGGCCAGTGGCCAAACCCCTCCATTCGCTTGAGCTCCATATCTGAAAAGGGCTTCGCGCAATGCCAGGCGCCCAGGCAATGGTCAGCATTAACTGTGACATCATGGCAACCTGTCACTTGGTCGTCCAACTAACAGTCTTTCTCGCTGCAGAGGCCAGGAAAATCCTGGAGGAGCAGTGGCCCTTGGTGTCCCTGGTGAGCACAAGCCAGCAATGAGGCCCTGACCCTCCAGCCTCCACCGTCTCCTCAGCCACAGATAGAGGGTGCGCCAGGCTCAGGGCACCTCAGCACACTCAGCAGGAGAGTGTGTGTCCATCACACACTTTTGGGTGTCAGTAAAGTCGTTGATGCCTCAGCCGTCCCCCTGGAGAAGCTGATTACCCAGCCATGCCGTGTGGGGAACTTGGGAACGAAAGCCTGCTCCTCCCGCTCGTCCCTCGGGGTGACATGGCCTCTTTGGGCAAGTGGCTTCATGCCTCGTTTCTCGGGGGCCTTGTATTCCTGCCCAGAAGCATGATATGCAGCCCCTTCGTCTGGAGGCCCATTTTTATAGCCTTTGTGGGCACTTCGTGAGCTGCCCGGCCTGTAGATGGAGTCCATGGTCTTGACAAGGTCACGTCAAGCTCATGTGCCTTTGGGCACAGACTCGAGCATGGGTCCTGAGGAAGCTGTCTCCTGACTCCACGAGCCTGGACGGTTTACTCCACCTCTGAAGCCTCAGCCTGCTCTCTGTCTAAACCCTGCAGGTTTCTATTTTCAGTTTTTCATTTGATTGAAATAATATGTGTACATAATTTTAAAAGTTGAACAAGGGGGTGGTGGTTAAGTTCATATGCTCTGTTTCGGTAGCCCACGGTTTGCTGGTTCAGATCCTGGCCGTGGACCTACACACCACTCCTCAAGCCACGTTGGGGTGGCATCCCTCACAGAAGAACTGGAAGGACTTACGACTAGGGTATGCAACTATGTGTTGGGGCTCTGGGAGCAAAAAAGGAAAGAGGAGGATTGGCAACAGATGTCAGCTCAGGGCCAATCTTCCTAAAAAAAAAAAAAAAAAGTTGAACAATACTATAAGGCTAATAACCCAAAAATGGCAAGTTCTGCTCCCCCACCCCAAGCTCTCCCACCTTGGCCTATGACTTTCTGTTCTTTTGGTGATTTCTTCTTCCATTTCCCTTTATATTTCTAAATAATTTGCTTATGTTACTATTTCTTGATTTTTCGCTTTAGAATATTGACCTCCTAGTATGGAAAAATGAACTCTGGTAATCCCCTCTCCACACATTTCCACCCCCCACCATTCATCCAATGTCGTGATTTGGAGTAAGCTGATATTCACTGTTTACATGTTTAAAACTATGTAAACATTGTTCTCTGCTAAACCAAGTAGTTTCCTATTTCCTTTCTGCTACAATCTGTTGTTTTTCCTCAACCTATTAATTATCTCATTTTTTTCATTTCCTTTTTTTCCTTTGTACTTTATTCTCTCCCCTACAAAATCAAAAAACTCTGACCGTACCATAAAGCTCTTCTCAATATGACTAACCTCAGCAGGTACCATGGATTCTGTGTTTTCCCTGGCGACATCCTCTGGGAACCCCTCATGCCCCTGTTCCACTTTCACCCATCCATTGGCCCCCTCCTTCCCCAGAGCAAAAATACGGAGGCTCAGAGAGTTTAAGGAACTTTGCCCACAGTCATAAAGGTAGTAAGATCAGGGTGGAGATGCGGGTCAAGCCTAGGAGATGCAGTTATGGTCAGGGCCAGCCCCTGGCCTGAGGACGCTACAGGCCAGGGGGTCAGCAGCCTTGGAAAAAGGACCACGAGGTGGATTTAACATGCAGCAGTATTGTGCGTGGTGCAGAGGCCTCCCTCCCTGACTGCAGAGAGCAGAGGCAGGTTTCCCCATCCACCCTGATGACCCTTCCTGGTGAGTGCCCCCATGCCCATTTGCATCCCCGTCCCAGGCAGATCTGAGAATAGGCTGGGCCACAAGTCTGCCCGACAGCCAGGTCTACACTTTTTTCTGACCACCCCATGGCTAACTCCCCTTAAATATCTAAACCAGCCCCCACCCAACTACCAGGCTGATGTGTGCCTCCCAGGGCCACCAGCACCCCGCTCATTGCAGACAGGGCCATCTTTACCATCACCCCAGGTCTCCTTCATCCACAACGGAGTTCTGACCCCAATCCCAGTGAGCTCTGCACTGGAGGCAATTCTTTTCCTTTGCTTGTCAGAGGAGGCTAAGGTCAGCTCTGGGGAAAGCATGAAGATTAAGGTGGTTCTGGGGGTCCCAGGGCCCGAAGGCTGAGTCACCCAGTTGTTCACACACAGGCAACGCCCTAAGGGCAGCACGTACTCCTGAAGGGGACAGAGAGAGCCTCCTGAGTCGAAAGCTCATGCTGAAACCCCGGTGCCTCACACTGGAGAGGACTGTGCATTATCTGGGCCTCCGAAGACCACCATCCTGCTCACCTCAGATGCTGCACACCAGAGTGCCATCCATGCACTCCTGCAAGTGGGAGGCTCTGCCACTGAGCCAGGACCACCCCAGGGGCACAGGGAGTGGCGCAGGGCACATCTCCCCTGCCTCAACCATCAAGAAACAAGGAGTGGGCGTCAGTGGCACTAGGGAAATGGAAGACGCATAGATCTCTTCAAGCGGCCACATGCTTTCTAAACAGACAACTCACCAGGATTTAATCTGCAACTCAGATTCAGTCTGCTAAGTAGGGAAGAAGAAAGTGTGTGGTTGTCATGGCAACCCCAAATGGCCTGGGACTTGGTTGGTCTCTATGGTGGGGAAGGGAGGGAGCAGAGCCGAGCCGCCGTCTCCCTGGTGGGGATGTTCTGGGGCATGGGGGTCTGGCCACACCGTGGGGGTGGGGGAGAGGCATTCTTCTCACCACCTGCCTCAGGGCTGAGGCCTGAGCCATGCAGTGAGGTGCACAGGGGGCTGGGTGGCTCAGGGCCCTCACGCATGTTCCTGCCCCACCCCAGAGCAGCTCAAGACTTAGAACCCATTGCTTCTCCTGCCCCCCAATCCTAAGGTCTTCCCAGCAGCTCTTGTGCCCACAGGCCTGGTCATGGATGTGGACACAGTCTGGCACATCCCCTAAGTCCAGTCTGAAGGATTGAGGGACCCAAGGCCTCACCTAGAGAGTGCCAACTAAAGCCGCAGGGAGGAGGATGCGGGCTGATGCTTCCACTCACAGGCACTCCGTGCTGCCAGCCTGACCTCCTCCCCGCTGAGAATGAACTAGAGCCAGCCCAGTGGGTGGCCCCATTGGGTCTCTGCCAACCTGGGCCCAGGTGGGGCCTAGGTGAGGGTGGGTGGCAGAGGAGAGGGAGGGCTGCTCAAGTGGAGGAGTTAAGTACCAGGAACCTCCCCTACCCTCAGACCCACCTTATCACTGGCCTGTTCTGACCATCCACTGCCCCCAAGATGAGGACCTGGCTCCTGATCCTGTGTCGGCTGAGCCGGACACATCCGTCTCCGTGGTTCCAGGGCCTGGCCATAGGAGAGACTCTACAGACACCTAATGCATGAATGAATTAGTGAATAAAAGCATGAATGAATGAATGGGTGATACAGAGAGTGGACTTGGAGGAGAGGAAATGAGAGAGCCCAGTTTGGGGTAGGAGCTAGTGGGAAGGCCTCAAATGCTAGGCTGAGGGGGCATGCTTGCCAAGCTTCCTGTCCCCCAGCTTCTGCCCTGGCCATGGGGCAGCTCCTATCTTCCAGAGGGATCACTGGGGTCCCTTGCAGATGTGGCTTTGTCACTTGATTCCCTCTCAGAGAGACAGGGACCCCAGGGCCCATCCCCCGGAGCCTGGCTCACTGGGGCTCTGTTGGGGTCCCCCACCCTGGGGCTCTGCAGACCTGACTGCTTTTGGTACACGGCCTGTGGGTTCTCCTGCTTGTCCAATTAGTGCTAACTTGGAGCAGGAAGTGTGTGCATGTGTGTGGGTGGGCCTGGAGCTCTGATGTCCTTGTCAGAATCTAGAGGCTTCCTGGGACAGGCCCTTCCCGGAGCCATGGGGTCTCCTGTGGGGCCTGGGTGGATTGCAGGGGGATCCCCCTGAGCATCGTGTGTACTGAGTCCTCCTCTCCAATGGGTTTGTACTGTCACTGGCCACCTCCTACCCCTGTGCCAGTAGGCCCCAGCATGACCTTGTTCATGCTGAATCCGCAGTGCCTGGCACAGAGCCACGGTTCTTCTTCACGGTTTTCAGACTCTAGGAATGAGGAGAAGAGGGCTCAGGGCCTGGCAGAGAGGCACGAGGGCCTGGGGGCACCTGCGTTCCTTACTGACCCTTGATCTTAGCCTCAGCCTGTGGCTCAGTAAAGACAAGGAAAGACTTGCTTTCTCTGACTGGGTGCACACCTGTGCCTTTCTAGAGAGATGGGACTACCCCTCTGCTCCCCACCATGTCCCTGCCTCTTCTCCCCTGGGGCAGAGATGGGGGGTCATTTGTGTCAAGCCCTCAGCCAGGTTCTCACTCTGCCCTTCCCCCCTACCCTCCCGGGCACTGGTCACAGCCTGGCGACAGGGTGGGTTGCGGAGGCATGGATGTGGGCACGTGGGGCAAGGCCACACCTGACCTGGGCAGAAGCACACTCCCGCTCAGGAGCTGAGGCTCTCCCCACGCCCCGCAGTGCTTGTGTTGACCATCCTTGAGTGCTCTCATCCTGGGCACAGTCAGGCCTCCCTCTTAGTGGACTCAGCCTCTGTGACTCTAGGATCCTAGCACCACCCAGAGCCTGAGTTTGGGGCGCTCCTGTCTGGAAGCAGGGCCCTCAGGGCTCAGAAATGCTCAGAGATTAAGATTCCTGGGTGCTGGCTCCTGGGACCCTCAGTCTCAGCCCCTGTGAAATGGGCTTGTTCCTGTGCAGCAGGCACCAGAGAGCTTAGAGGGATCAGCGGGCTCCCCTGAGGTCCAGGAGCCCGGAGGAGAGGCCTGGCCGCCGCCGACCACTAGAGGGCAGGACCCTCCCGTGCGTTTCCTCCAAAGGCGTGGTGAGCCAGTGAGCAGGTGAGCAGGGCAGACAGGAGACGATGGCGTGGTGGGCCCCCCATGCAGTCGCCACACTTTGCACAGCTACTGGTAGGGTCCATCGGAGGCTGGGACACTGGCCAGAAGTGCCCCTGAGCCCTAGACCCCACGAGACCTCCCTCAGCCTTTCGGTTTTCACCTCCTGAAAGCTCAGCCTGCCCAGTGTCCCCCCTTCTTAGAGCATCAGCAGCAGAGGAGCAATTAGAACAGGCCCTCCAGCCTCCTCTGGGGACACTGAGGCAGGGAAGAACTCAGCCAACTGCACTCTGTGGGTTGGGTTGGAGTAGATATTCCTGAGGGCTGACCAGGACCCAGGCATCCTCAACGACTCTGTGGGGGGGGTGGTGTTGGGATCACCCTGCTTTTGCAGGTGAGGAAATTGAGGCTCAGAGAGGCTTTTTTTTTTTTTTAAAGATTTTATTTTTTCCTTTTTCTCCCCAAAGCCCTCCGGTACATAGTTGTATATTCTTCATTGTGGGTCCTTCTAGTTGTGGCATGTGGGACGCTGCCTCAGCGTGGTTTGATGAGCAGTGCCATGTCCGCGCCCAGGATTCGAACCAACGAAACACTGGACTGCCTGCAGCAGAGCGCACGAACTTAACCACTCGGCCACGGGGCCAGCCCCCAGAGAGGCTTTTTTTTTGCCCAGGGTCCTACAGCAAAGTGGTACCAGGAGACCAGGCAGGATGACAGCGGAGCCTGTATCTGAGCCACCACACAGCGTTGCCATCACACACACAGAGACATCCTCCAGCAACCTCCTGACATGAATGTGTATGTGTGGTGCTCACAGGGCCTCTGGTAGCTGTGGCAGAAACAGAGTGCCTCTCTGCATCCTGTCTCTCCTAGCCAGAGGCTTCCACCCTCATGTGGACCTGGACGACAGTGAGACCAGGAGCGGCCACCTCTGGGGCACATGCTTGGTGAGGATGCCCACCCCTTCTCCTGGGCAGGAGGAGCTGTGCAAGAAGCTGGTCCATGTTGTGACCACTCTTCATTTAAGGCCACTTCGCACTACCGGGTAGGTGGGTGCCAATTAACAGAACCAGTGGCAGTCCTGTCAGTCTCCTGAGGCCGTGCCTGCAGCCACAGGAGTCAAGGACCTGCTTTTGAGCCCTTGCTTGGCCATGCTCCTCCAACTAGGCTTGGAGCTCTCTGCCCAGGGCAGTGGGTGGGTAGCTCCTGGCCCAGGCAGCCTGCTTCTGCCCTTTCCCAGAGAAGGAGAAGACCTTGGGCCCTGGAGCTGCTGGGCATCATATCCCTGGTGAGTCTGAGCAATTTGAGGCTGATCCCAGCTGTCCTAATACTGCCAGGGAGCACCGGACAATGAGGATGTCTTGGGGGCCTGTTTCTGGAGCCTGGGTCTGAGCTGAGCTGTGGCTCATACGGCTGATATGCATGGAGACCCTGGCTTGGCTGCTGGACTGGGGTGGGGGGGCCCTGTCAAGGGCTGGGGTCTGATGGGGGAGGTAGCCCCATTGCCAGGTCTTTCTCTGTGGTCGGATTGGCCCCTGGCATGTTGAGACTAGTGAGCATCAGGCATTCCTGGGAGGGCAGCTCCACAGGCAGGCGCACACAAGGGACTTGTGGGATTCTGTCCTCCAGTCAAGGATCTGGGGAACAAACCTCTCAGACTCCAAAGGACACTTCCATTGGTGCAAGGGTCTTCTCCACAGCTCCAGGGACCATAGGAGTTGATGTGCCCATTTTACAGATGGGAACACCTCAGCCCAGGCTTCAACTACCCATTTGACAACAATTTCTTTACTGATCTCCTTGGCTTCAGTTTCCTCTTTTCTTCCTCTTTTCTTCCCTTTTTGTCAGCTTTCAAAAAAATTTTTGATTAAAAAAAATTTCTAAACTTTTTTTCACTTTCAAGAATTTTTTATTAGAAAATAAAAATACTAGCTGTTAAAAATAATGGAAATGATATAAATAGTAGAGAGAAATATATCTTTACAGACTATTTTAGCTATCTGTTTTTAAAATTATTTAGTTTTTATTACATAAGAAATACATGTATACATTCTCATTTTAAAAATGTAAGACAATAAAAGTAAATCGAAAGACTGCCTTGGCCTGTCCCCACAAGCTCAGGTTCACAGGGCTAGCAGTTGGATATTTCTCTATAAAATGAGAATAATAATACTTTTGCTACCCAAACAACAGGTTTATTATATAAAAAAAGGAGCGTTATGGGGCTGGCCCGGTGGCATAGCGGTTAAGTGCACATGTTCCACTTCGGCGGCCCAGGGTCCACTGGTTCGGATCCTGGGTATGGACATAGCACCGCTTGGCAAGTCATGCTGTGGTAGGCGTCCCACATATAAAGTAGAGGAACATGGGCATGGATGTTAGCTCAGAGCCAGTCTTCCTCAGCAAAAAGAGCAGGATTGACAGCAGTTAGCTTAGGGCTAATCTTCCTCAAAATACACATGGTAGTATATGTGTTTAACGTAGAGAGCTGAGTTATCAAATGTTGTGTGAACATGGACTGGCTGCGTGTCTCCCAGTGACGGGCCTCAGCTGTGCTGATGCCCTGGCCCCTGCGGGCGGCCCTCCGTGATCTCACCGCCTCCTGATGCCCTGGTTTCATGTCTCTGTTCCCTCGTTTTGGCTCCAAGACTCAATCTTTTTCCTTTAAAAGCTCAAATCCCAAACTGTCTTCAGAGTTTATTTTCTCCATTCTCCCCACTCCCAGCAGTTAGATTTGGGGTGGACGGGGACAGGTAGGGAGGTGAGAAAAGCAGAGCAGGGCAGGAAATGTCATCAGAACACATCTTCCAGACTCTAGATCCAGGTACTACCAGCGGAGCCCGCACTCCTGTGGACACACGGCTCCCAAAACCAGCCATCTCCACCCGCCTCCTCCGCAGTCCTTGTAATTGCTGCAGAGCATACGCATATACGGACGTCCCACGGGGTTTATCCATTCCTCTATTCTTGGACATCTAGCCTGTTTCCAGTGGGGTGCTGTCACAGGCTGCTGTGATGGCCACCACTGTGCTGGTCTCCTCGGGGGTCTCTTCGGGAGAGGCGGATTTGCTGAGCTCAGGGCCAAGTGCTAAATCTCCCTTCGAAAAGCCTGTGCCCACACCCAGGATAAGGGGACTTGCGGCACTAATGCTTTGCCAAACACCTCCCTTCAGCGTGAATTTCCCTCATCACTTATGAATTTGTTCATCTTCTTTACTTATTTATATTGTGTATATTTAAGATGTACAACTTGATGATTTGATATCCATACACACAGCCAGCCCTGGTGGTCTAGTGGTTAAGATTCGGTGCTCTCACCACCGCAGCCCATAGAGAACTGCACGATCCATCTGTCGGTTGTCATTCTGTGGCAGGTGCACGTTGCTGTGATACTGAAAGCTACGTCACCAGTATTTCAAATACCAGCAGGCTCACCCATGGTGGACAGGTTTCAGTGGAGCTTCCAGACTAAGACTAGGAAGAAGGACCTGGCCACCCACTTTCGAAAAAATTGGTTATGAAAATCTTATGATTAACAGTGGAGTATTGTCTGCTGTAGCCGGAAGGTGAGAGGATGACGCAAAAAGACTGGGCAGGGTTCCGCTCTGCTGTACACAGGGTCACTAGGAGTCAAAATCAACTCGATGGCACTAACAACAAATACGTTGTGAAAATACCACAATCAAGATAATTAACATATCCATCCCCTCGCATAGTCATCTTTTGTGTGTGTGCGTGGTGAGAACACTCAGCATCTACCTTGTTAGCAAACGTCAAGTACACAGTACAGTGCTGTTCCCTACGGTCACCATGTGGCACAGCAGGTCTCCAGAACTTATTCATCTTGCACATCTGTAGTGCTGTGGCCCTCAGTCAACATCTCCCCACATCCCCTCCCCGCAGACCCTGGTAACCATTCTACTCTCTACTTCCATGAGTTTGACTATTTTAGATTCCACATACAGGCGAGATCATACAGTATCTGTTTTCCTGTGTCTGGCTTATTTCACTTAGCATAATGCCCTTCAGATCTTTCCATGTCACAAATGGCCAAATTTCCTTTTTTTTTATAGCTGAACAATATTCCCATGTGTGTGTGTATTTATATATACATATGGCACATTTTCTTTATCCAGTCATCCATCGAGGGACACTTATGTTGCTTCCACATTTTGGCTCTTGTGAATAATGCTGCAATGAACATGAGAGTGTAGGTGTCTCTTTGAGATACGGATTTCAATTCCTTTGGATACATACCCAGAAGTGGGATTGCTGGATCATATAATAGTTCTGCTTTTAATTTTTTGAGGAACCTCCATACTGTCTTCCATAATGGCTTTACCAAATACACTCCTACCAACAGTGTACCAGGGTTCTCTATTCTCCACAGCCTCGCCAACACTTGTTATCTTTTAACTTTTTGATGAGAGCCATTGTGACAGGTGTGGAGTGATCTCTCATTGTGGTTTGGATTTGCATTTCCCTGATAATTAGTGACATTGAGCACTTTTTCATATACCTGTTGGCTATTTGTCGTTTATGTGTCTTCTTTGGAAAAAGGTCTCTTCAGGTCCTTTGCCCATTTTTCAGTCAGGTTATTGGTCTTTTGCTGTTGAGTTGCTGAGTTCCTTATACGTTTTGGATTTCAACCCCTTATCAGGTATGGTTTGCAAATATTTTCTCCCATTCCACAGATTGCCTTTTCATTTTGTTGATTCATCTTTTCTTATTTAGTGATCATTTTTATTTCCTCTTCTATGAGGAGTCTGTTTATAACCTTTGTCCATTTTCCCACTATTTATCTTTTTCTTATTGATTTGAGCACTTTATGTATTCTGGATTTTAATCCTTTGTTATACATGTGGTAAATTTTTTTTTCTAGTCTTCCATTTGTATTTTAACTTTGTTTATGGTGTCACTTGTCGTGTAGACATACGCTTTCTTGTTAAAATGCATGCTTGGCCTTGTCATTTCCTTGCTAAAATTCTTTGCTGTATCTACAGATTACAATCCAGGCCAGTAGCCTCTCAGTGGAGTGCAGGGCCTGAAAGCATGGGGCTCCAGCTCTTATTTGCTGTGTGGCTCTCTCTGAGCCTCAGTGTTCATAGCTGTAAATGGGGCTAATGACAGTCCCTACCTCCACAGTTGCTGCGGAAAGACCACAGCGGAAGTGAGCCCTTGGTACCCCCAGTGTCAGTATTATTACCCTTCCTGGCATCAAGGCCCTTTATGATCAGACCCTTTTCCAGTCTCATCTCCCGCACTCCAGCCCAAAGGAATTCTCACTGTTCCCTACACTTCCCCCGTAGTGCCACCTCCAGATCTTTGCACACTCAATTCTTGCCTCCTGTATGCCTCTTCTTTCTACTCTGCCTCCCTCCCCTCCCCAAGCCTTTTAAAATTCTTTAGTCTGCCCCCATTAAATTCCTATCACCGCATTGGGTGAGACCCGGCCCCCTTCACTCCACCCCACTCAGGATCCTTCCTTCTTCTCTCCCTCTCCTGAGACTCACCCCTCAATCTTGATCCTGAGCTGCTGTGGGGTGGGGCCTGGCTGGTCTTCCTGTTGGCAGTGCTCTCAGGGATGGAAGCTGAGTCTTGCTTATCTCTAATAGTCCCCCTTTCCCCCTCCGCTGCCCATCCTGAGAATTTCACTGGGGCCTGGGGCCCATATCTGCTCTCCTGTCTGAATTAAGGAACCAAGGAGACACTTCCCACACTCAGGTCACATGGAGGGGAAAGGGCAGAGCTGGGAAGATCACCCATGGGCCTGACCTCTGCCCAACCCCACAGGATGTGCACACATTACAGAGGTGGGAGGCACCTGGTCCCACCCCAAAGGTCTTCGTGTCTACCAAGGCAGGAGCTGTCTGGTGAGGCGTCTTCTGAAGTAGAGCCCACCAGTTATGACCCTGGCCCCTTCCCCAAGCCTGAGAGACCCTGGCAATTGAGGTCAGCTGCCTGCTGGACCCTCTCCTCCAGGCTGGACCTGGCCTACACCCTGGCCTGAGGCTCCTCCCTCCCATCTGGCAGGAGGTGCGGTTGGTGTGGTCCCTGCTTGGGCTAAATCTAATTAGGGGGGAATTGCTGCAAAGTGACCCACTTGGAAAAAGTCGACGTTTCCTGGACCTCTGACTCTGGATGAGCAAATCCCATTCTCTCTCTGATTCCACTTTTCTGCCTCCAGAAAATGGGGTGAAGGGGACTAGGAAGGGAGGTTGAAAGGTGATGGGCAGGCGGGTGCTTTGGGCAGCTGGAAGGTCAGGCCCAGGTCCCAGCAGCTCATTGGGGAACCCAGCGTCCACCAGGCCAGGTGCTGGGAGAGGCTGAAGTGTGGAGTCTCTGGGCTATCCTGGACCTGTCTCAGCTGTTTCTCTGGCCCTCCCGGAGCTCACTGTCCCCCTTCCCTGCCCTCCCACAAAGAGCAGTGGGGATTTTCTGGCCAGTAGCCACCAAGGCCTCCAGGGAAATAGAGGGAAAACCCAGTTGATGATAGAAATGGGCTTCAAAAAAGCCTGTTCTTGGGAGGTCCCAGGCTCACTCCCCTTTGAGCAAAGAAAGCCCCACCTGGGAGAGGGTGGGAGGACAGGGAGTGCAGGGGCAGGGCTGGGCTGGGCTTTCTGCCCGGCTGCAGCGTTTTGGGGGTTAAGTTGGAGAATGTCTAATGCCACATGGGTGGATGGATCACAGGCAGGTGGCTTTTCTCTGAGCTTCTGTTTCATCATCAGAATACTGCCTACACCCAGGTTTGTGGTGAGAACTGAATGAATCCACGCATGGACAGACCATCTAGTGCAGGGCTGTACATACAGGAAGTGGACCATGAGCAACTGCAGATCAGAAATTGCCCAGCGTTCGGTAGGTGCCCAACAAATGGCTACTGTTATCACAGCACCAGCTGTTTATGTGCCCATGTCTGCAGGCACCTGTGCACGTGTGTGAGACCATGGCTGTTGCTGTGGGTCCTCCTGGGATGTGTATGTGATGTGTTTCCACATGTGGACAACCATGTCTTGGCACGGGTGTGTGTGTGTGTGTGTGTGTGTGTGTGTGTGTCCCTTGGGATCATTTCTTCTGCAGAACCAGTGCTCAGAAGGAAAGAGGTAGGGGCAGTCTGAAGAAGAGCTGGTGCTTGGATGGAGGGAGGAGTAGACAGGCTGAGCTTAGGGAGAAGACAGGGCAGAAAAAGCAGTTGCTAAGGTCTATTAAGGTCAATCCCTGTGGCCTCCTGCACCAGGGCTGCCCCTCAGGAAAGGGTTGGGCTGAGCCCCTCCCCCCAGCAAGGTTGGCTACAGCTGACCCTCATGCCTCACCCTAGCCAGGCAGTCCTGAGCCCTTAGAAAAGCCCAGGGTCCAGTGGTGACAGGTGGTCCAGCTCTCTTGGGGGCATGCCATGGTCCGTTGGGCTGTGATCTGATGGCATAGTGGTGGCAAAAGGCTGCAGACTGTGAGCTGCTACTTTACGTATTACTGACCTCAGTCAGGGGGCTAGACATTTGGTTGTCGCAGACACCAGGACGAGGAGAACCAACTCACAGCCAGGGTCCTGCAGGAGGGGTTAGATGGAGGGAGGGCTAGTGTGTAGGCACAGGGCCACTGCCTGCTTCTCGCCGCAGCTGCCCCTTCCTGAGGGGCTGCTCATTTCAGAGCACACCTGGAGGCTGTTTTTCCTGTCGAGGAATAACTCACATTCAGTAAAGTGCACTAATCATGACTGTAAAACTCGATGACTTTTCCACAGATGGACGCTTGTGTAACTATGACCCTGAGCAAGGTTTGTCACCCCAGAAAATTCCCTTGTGCCCCTTCCCAGTCAATATCC
Source organism: Equus quagga (assembly GCF_021613505.1). NCBI lineage: Eukaryota > Metazoa > Chordata > Mammalia > Perissodactyla > Equidae > Equus > Equus quagga. The sequence continues at coordinate 133,618,681 of NC_060267.1, forward strand.
TATCCCAGAAGTAAGCACTATCCTGACTTCTCTCATCAGAGATTAGTTTTGCTGTCCTAGAAGGGCAAATAAATGTAGTCATACAGTATGTTCTCTTCTGCGTCTGGCTTCTTTCCATCAACATAATATTTTTTAGATTCATCCATGTTGTTGGGTGTAATATTTGTTTATTCCTTTTTATCACTGAGTAATCTTCCATTGTGTGGATATATCACACTTTGTCTATTCTTCTGTTGATGGCATTTGGGTTGTTTCCAGTTTTGGCTATTATGAATTACGCTCCTGTGAATATTCTTGTGCAAGTCTGTGTGTGTGGACATGTCTTTATTTCTCTTGGGTAAACACCTAAGAGTGGAGAAGCTGGATCATCAGGTGTGTGTTTAACTTCATAAGAAATTGCCAGTAGCAACATATGCGAATTCCAGTTGTTCCTCATCCTTGGAGGTCCTGTGCTCTAGATCCTCCGTTGCATCAAAGAGCCCACCCCGTTGCCCCATATGAAGGCGGATGTGACTGCTGAAGGTGGCAGGCATCCTCCAGGAACCTAGAGTCCTGCTGCAAGGGAGAGGTCTGGCTGATGTGGGGTACAGCCTCGAGGAGCCAACAGGGGAGACGGGAATTCACATTTGGTGAGCACCGACTACAAATCAGGCCTTTATGTCCATGCCTTTACATAGTTCTCTGGGTGCTGGCGTCCTACCAGAAGCAACAGACAAGACATCTGCTGTGAGAGCCTGCCCCCACCTGCCAAGGCTGCCCATACCTAGCAGCAATACCCCAAACGCCATATTGGATCTGTCATAGGACCCAGCACAAAGGCGCTGGGAAAGTCTGAAGAGCCTTTCTCCAACCCTCCATTGCACAGAAAGCAGGAGCAAGGCCCTGGGAAAGAAGGATTGGCCTCCACAGCTATAAGCAGAGCTGGGCTGCAACTTAGGTTTCCTGTTCCCAGCACAGGAGAGGAAATCAGGCCTCCTCCCTTGCAGAGAGGCCCTTTCTAGGCCCCCCTCATTGAACCAGCTCTTGGGAGGGCTTCACTCAGCTGGGAGCGCCGCTGGGTGGGCCATGTCACAGTCCTGTCTGTGAGCCTTGGTGCAGCCAGTGCAGCACACAGCAGGCATCAATGAGAGGAAGAACGGATGAGTGATTTAGTCTGGGTCGGCTGCTCGGAAAAATGCTAGCAAACTCCTCTGAAATATTCACAAGTGTGTTCACAGCTCAATCTGATATCTTGGAGCTAAAAGAATTGCCAGACATCTTTGGGTGCAGTGCTCTGCTTTCAATAGCCCAAGTGTTACTAGTGGAATTTTAAGGATGAAGTAATTAGTACCAGGAAGTTAAGTGACTGACTCAGGTTTTGTACTCTAGACCTGACAGAATGACCTGATGAAGACAGTGGAGAATGGAAAGTGGAGGCCTTAGGAGCAAGACCTAACAGGAATGAAGATCACACATCTTGGGAATTATAAAGTGATGAGAAAATTAGGATTCAATTGACCACCCTTCATTTTGTACAAAGCTACTGGGTAAAGCAAAGTCCATTGGCATTTTCCCCAATTTTGTCTGTACTATGTAGAAATGTCTTTCCTCCCAAATCCACCCAGTGCTGACATGCCGGGACCATGTTGGGGGCCTAGAGGTGGCACCATGTATTTGGCTGGTAAGCCCAGCCAGGTACCTGTGAGGCTCTTGTTTCTCAGAGAGACTAGCTGCTCTGTAGCTATGACAGGCATCAAACAAACATATTAAGTGTCCTTGTTAACAATTTATAGACTCATATCAATACCCTATCAGTTATTGCATGTAAGCTACACCTTAATAAAAAGGAAAAATGACAGCATGGAGAGAGGCAGAAAATGGGATGGAGGGCATGGGCCAGGCAGGGACTGTGGTCTCCAGCCACGGTGAGCAGGCAGCGTGTGGAGAGAGGACTCTGAGCACCAAAGTGTTGCAGGCTGAGCTTGCCCAAGCCCAGCAGGCAGCTTCGGGGAGAGACTGGAAGAGTCCATGATCATATCTCCCTTTACCCTTTCCTCCCCTGGTGGGCTTGTCTCTCAAATCCCTTCCAAGAGTTTGATGGCCAGTCCTCTTTGTGAATCTCCCACCCCTGACCCTCCAGGAGGGCTATGGTGGGCTCGGAGAATGTTCTAGGCCTGAGCTGGCCCTCTCCCTACTCCCTCCTGGCTCCTGGGCTGCAAGCAGCCACAGCATAGCAAACCCTGGTGTTCTGGTTCCAAATGCCAGCCCCTCAACCCCAACCCGACCCCCAGGTCTTGGATGGGCCCCTCTGGGCTGAAGCCTGGGGGACTGCTTCTTTTAAATGTGGAGCCCAGAGCAGGTAGATAGAGGACCACAGGGAATGGGGACTAAATGCCCACCAAGGGCATACACATTAAATACAAGTGTGTGTGTATTTATATATTTATGTATACATGTATGTGTGTATATATATGCATATACAGATTTTTTAACGTGTTTGTTGATGGATTATTTATTATATATGTTAATATATATTTAATATATATTATTTAATTACATTTTATTATATATTATATTTTGTCCACACATTACATATATCATACTATATATATATTCATATTTCATTTATATGTTACATATTTCTTATTACATTTTATTATATATTAAATCTGTATACATTATGTTACTAATGATTATGCAAATTATTAATATATTATTTTTACTATTTAATATATTAGATTTTATATATATATATAGTGTTAACTAAGAGGAATGAAAACACATCGCCACAGAAAGAGTTGTACATGAATGTCCATAGCAGTGTTATACATAATAGCCCCAAAGTGGAAACAACTATCCAACTGCCCATCAACAAGAGAATGGATACACAATATGGTATATCCATAAAAAGGAATACTATTCAGCCAGAAAAAGGAATGTACTACTGCTACAGGTAACAACACAGAGGGATCTCAAAATCATCATGCTGTGTGAGAGAAGACAGGCAAAAAAGACTACTTACTCTATAGTTTCATTTCTGTAAAATTCCAGAAAATGCAAATTAACTGGTAGTGACAAAAAGCAGGTCAATGGCTGCCTGGGGGTGGTGGCAGAGGGAGAGATGGATTGCAAAAAGACATGAAGAAACTTTTGGGGGTGAGAAAAATATATTTTCTTTATTGTAGTGATGGTTTCATGGGTATATTCATATGTCAAAACTAATCAAATTGTATAGTTTAAACATATGTAATTTATTGTACTTTAATTATACTTCAGCAATGTAAAAAAACCAAGCATTTTCAATCACATTCTTTTCCTTAACAATATTACTAATATTTTAATATTTCAATTTTCTTTAATATCATTTAACAAGAATATTTTGTGAGGGGAAAAATGATGATATTTCTATGATAAATAAAACATTTTAAAACAGTCTTTAGGGGCAAGCGCCATGGCTGAGTGGTTAAGTTCACACGCTCCACTTTGGCAGCCCAGGGCTTCACCGGTTCAGATCCTGGGTGCCGACATGGCACCACTCATCAGGCCATGCTGAGGCAGCATCCCCCATAGGACAATCAGAAGGACCCACAACTAGAACATACACCTATGTACTGGGGGGCTTTGGAGACTTAAGAAGAAGAAAAAGATGATGATTGGCAATAGATGTTAGCTCAGGTGCCAATCTTTTAAAAAAAAAAGTCTTGGGGCTAGCCCCGTGGCTGAGTGGTTAAGTTCGCGCACTCCACTGCAGGCAGCCCAGTGTTTCGTTGGTTTGAATCCTGGGCGAGGACGTGGCAGCGTCCCACATGCCACAACTAGAAGGACCCACAACAAAGAATATACAACTATGTACCGGGGGAGCTTTGGGGAGAAAAAGGAAAAAATAAAATCTTTAAAAAAAAAGTCTATTTCATCTTTACTTCTCCCTTTTAAAATTTCTATATTTTGTGTATGTTTTTAATGTATGTAATATTTTACTAGAATGTTATATATGTATAAAATAATATGATTTAAACATCAATAAACATACTGGAGAACGTATGCTCAAAACTTCACTGATGTGGGTACAATATTTTGAAGCCAGTAGAATAGAGAGCTGTGGAGTTTCCATTCCTTCGGCATTCTATATGACTGAAATAATATTATTTAACCTGAAATACAGGAGTAATTAAACATTAAAGAAAAAATGCAATAATCCTCAGATACACATAATAACGTGGATGGATCTCAAAAACAGACACCAAAGAATATTACTCTATGATGAATTTTTAAGAAACAGACAAATCTAATCCGTGGAGATAGAAATCAGACCAGTGGCTGCCTCTGGGCAGCTGAGTCACTGGAAGGGGACGGGAGAAACTTGCAGGGACAATAGAACACTCTGTATTTTGATTGTGGTGGTGATTACCTCTGTCAGCACTTGGAGAACTGTACGCATAAAATGGGTGCGTTTTACCAAATGCAAATTATATCTAAAAAATCCCCCAGTACTGTAAAAAACCTCTCTGTGCTGGTCAAGCCAAGCACCATTTGGGTCACATTTGACCCAAGGGCTACCAGTTTGTGTCCTCTGTACCAGACACTGTAGACTTTTCCTTTCTCATACAATTTGTGTGTGTGTGAGGAAGATTTTGTGCTGAGCTAATATCTGTTGCCAATCTTCTCTCTGCTTAAGGAAGATTCGCCCTGAGCTAACAACATTTGCCAATCCTCTTTTTTTTTTTTTTTGCTTGAGGAAGATTAACTCTGAGATAATATCTGCACCAATCTTCCTCCAATTTGTATGTGGGCGGCCTCCATGGCGTGGCTGATGAGTGGAGTAGGTGGGAACCCGGGATCCAAACCTGCATACCCCGGGCCGCCAAAAGATAGCACGCTGAACTGTAACCACTTGGTCATGGGTCTGGCCCCCCTCATAAAATTTTTATTTTACTTATTTATTTATTTTTTAATTTTTAAAATTTTTATTTACTTATTTATTTTTGAGTAAGATTAGCCCTGAGCTAACATCTGCTGCCAATCCTCCTCTTTTTGCTGAGGAAGACTGGCCCTGAGCTAACATCCATGCCCATCTTCCTCTGCTTTATATGTGGGACGCCTGCCACAGCATGACTTGCCAAGTGGTGCCATGTCTGCACCCGGATCTGAACCGGCGAACCCCGGGCTGCCAAAGTGGAACGTGTGCTCTTCACTGCTACGCGACTGCGCCGACCCCTAAAATTTTTAAAATGAGATATTATTCACATACCGTAAAATTCACCCTTTTAAAGTGTATAATTCCACGGTTTTTAGTATATCATGAAATTGTGCACCACCACCACATCTAATTCTAGAACATTTCACTACCCCAAAGAGAAACCCCAGCCCTGTTTCCCCTGCATTGCTGAGTGTCCTTGGTCACCCGTTTAGTGCCCATTAGCTCTTGTTAGCAAATAATCAGTTGAAAGTGCAAAAAGATTTAAGAAAATGCATGGCCCAATAATATAAAAGTGAGAATATTATGCCCATTAATTTATTTTCTCCCCATGAATTAGGAAGAAAGGGCTCCCTGGGAATGAAAGGGGCATGGCTCTGGGCTTGCGGCAGTCAAAGATTGAAATGGAGTAGGGGGCCTGAGCCTTTCCCAAGGAAAGCAACTGAGGAAAAGCAAGCTAAGTGCCTTAGGTAGATGGAGAAGGAAATGGAGAGATCTTGGGGGTCCTCCTGGAGGAGGTGGCTTTGGGACTAGGCCAATTATTTCTCATAATTCTGTTTTGCTTTACAGTGTGTAGAGTGTTTACAAACATTGTGTCCTTGGATTCTCAGGACCCAGCAAGGTAGGTGGCTTCATCCCCATTTTACAGAGATGAGGAAACTAAAGCTCAGAGAGGTGAAGGGTCTCACAAAGAAGGCATCATAAAGAAGCAGTGACTAAATCTGGACTTGACCCCAAGCTGTCTGCCTCCAAATGCACTGCCTTTTCCCTTACAACAAGCATAGGAGGGTAGGAGGCCTGGTGGGGATTTGCAGGAGCCACGACATGGAACAGGGCAAGTGTTGGGGAGACATGTGGCAGCAGCCCGTGCCCCCAGGGCAGCAGGGCCTGGATAACTGACTCAGCCTCAGTGGCATGGTGTGAGCAGTGACTCTTTGGTGGTGACCATTTGATTAACTTGGGTAATTAGCCACAGGGAGTCATTATGTGACTTGCCTCGCTTGGGCTGATTGAAGTGAGCTGGCTGGTCAGTGGCACTGGAGGACCGCTGATGGGGGACAGCAGGGCCTGGCGGGCTGCGGAATTTAATTTCTTCTTGGGTTGGAAACAGCCCCATGCCCTGGCTCAGGGTTCTACTGGTCTCCAGGGTCCGGGCCTGGCCCTCATGTTCTCATTCAGAACAAGGCCCTGAGTTGATGGCCACTTGCAGAGAGAAAGCATGCTTGGAAGCCGCAGGCAAGGCTTCAGGGGATAGGAGGTTCATATGGGATGGTCAAACACTGACCCCTCGGTCGGGGAGAACAGGGGCCTATAACTCTCACCCTACAGAGCCAGTAGGAAGTGGAGACGGAGGTGTGAATGGCCAGGGTGCCTCCTGGGTATGCCAACCTCTAGTCTTGGATGTTGCTAGCTGATGCACTAGCCGTCTTTTTGTCCACCCACTGCCTGTCAGAGAAAGGGCCAGCATTGTGGTGAATGAGACAGGTACATCTCTGCCCTAAGGGGGACTGATGTCTATCTGTAGGGTTAGACAGGATGACAGAACTCAAACAAACAACAAACAAATACAGATATAATTATAAATACCAATTGCGAACTACAACTAGTGGAGAGAGAGAGAGAACCTGTTTAGATGGGGTGGGCAGGGAAGGCCTCTCAGAGGAGACCACCTTGTTAAACAGTTACTGGAACAATGAGAAAGTACCAGCTATGTGAAGGTGGTTGCAGGAGGTGGGATGGTGAATGTGCCAGGCAGCGGGAACAGTGTGTGCAAGGGACCTGAGGTGGGAAGAACTTTGGCATTCTTATGGGCTGGAAAGGAGACAGGTGTAGTTGAATGGCAGCAAGCAAGCAAGGCAGGTGAGTGGTGACTGGTGAGTGAGTTCAGAGGGTGGGCAAGGCCAGTCTTGTAGGCCAAAGTAAGTCTTTTGGACTTATTCAAAGCGCAACGGGAAGCCTTGGGAAGGTTTTAGGCAAGGGGGTGCCGTGACCAAAAGTCAACTTTCTCCATGCTCCTCTGGCGGCTGCCTCTTCTATGAATAATTCCCACCTGAATTTCCAAGCAGCAGAGCAGTTGAAGAACTAGTACATGTGTTTTGTGGCCTGGCTCTGCCTCTCACTAAGGGTGACTTAGGAGCTCCCAGTTTGCTCTTTGTCCATAGGGAATGCCATGAGCTACCCTGAGGGATGTGGCAAGGGTTAAGGGAGATCTCCTGCATGCACACACATGCCTACACCCACACAAGGCCCGGCACAAGGCAGATTCTCGAATACTAGTTTTCAACTGTTTCTTGTGGCTCTCTGGTCTTCCTCTTCCCCACGGGTCACGCAGGTGAGCAGTGGAGAGAGGCTGCTGTCAGCAAGGGACTTGGCTTCTGAGTTTTAAAACATCTGAAGAAATTGAAAGATAGTGGACCGGCCCCATGGCCTACTGGTTGAGTTTGTGAGCTCTGCCTCTGCAGCCCAGGGTTTTGCTGGTTTGGATCCTGGGTGGACCTAGCACCACTCATCAAGCCATGCTGAGGTGGCATCCCACATGCCACAGCGAGAAGGACTCACAACTAAAAAATATACAATTATCTACTGGGAGGCTTTGGGGAGAAGAAGGAAAAATTAAAAAAAGAAAAAAGAAAAAAAAAGAAAGATGGCATATGTCCTGGTTTAGAAAATGAAATATTATAGGATATTTGATCTGTTTAAATTAATTTGTAGGTTCAATACAGTTCCTTATGAAGTCTCATTTTTTTTTTGGGAACTGAAACTATCTGTAACTACAGCTGGCATTTACTAACCATTTACCGTACGCCAGGCACTGAGCTTGTGAGGCAGGTGTTATTCTTATCCCCATTTTACAGACCAAGACCCTAAAGTCCAGGCGGGCTAAGTAACTTGCCAAGGTCACAGGGCTGGTAAGTGTTGAACCTGGATGGTCCCATCTCCACAGCCAGCACTCTTAACCCCTATATGATTACCCAGAAGGTGTATGGACACATAAACCAGTCTGGATATCAAGTGATATTTTGAATAAAAGAAGACTCCATGGCGGGAAATTTAGCCCCGTCAGACGTTAGAACCTATTTTAAAGAACCAATATTTAGATCCATATGGTATCTGCTCAAACTGAGATTCTTGAAAGGAAATGGAGAATTCCGAACTAGATCAACCAAAATCAAAAGCCTAGCATAAAAGTAGATTTTACTAAACAAAGGGTAAGAGAAGAATTATTTAATGAATGGTGACTGCATAAGCAATCAAAACTGGTGATGCCGGTGGTGAGCTGAATCCATATTTTACTCCACACAGCAAAATAAACTTGGGATGGATAATCATCGAAGAATTAAGTAGAAAATGAAATTTTAGAAAACTAGCAGAAAATAGACTATCAGATGGGTGGTGGAAAGCTCACTTTGTCAGTACTGAAGAGATAAAAAAAATCACAGTAGAATGACAGATTGAACATTAAAACAAAAAAGCACAATGGACGGAGAAATATTTGCATCAATGATGATGCAGGAATAATATCTATAACGTAAAAAAATTCTTATTCAAAATTACAGGAGGTTCAAGTACCCAACAGATGAACGGATATGAACAGATCATTCAGAGAAAGGGAACCACAGATAGTAAATACATGGAAAACATTCATTGTTAAAGCTATCTAAGAAATGCTAAAGTAACCTTGAACTACCAATAGACACTATTAAAGCAGGAGTAAAAGAGATGGTATCCAATGCTTAGAAATGCATATTAAACTCCTTACACTCGCTCCTGGGAGGCAGTAGAATGAGTAGGGCAGCTCTTTGAGAAAGTCCTCTGGCACCAGGGAGCAAGACTGCTCTGCGTTCCTGAGCCTTCCACCTGGTTATTCAATTCGCAGGAATTTGTCCCAAGCACAGAATGAATGAAAGGCTATACTAGCAAACAATTGTCAAGAACCCCAAAATCCCACATTAGGAGACTGAGTGAATGGATGAGGATACCTGCACACCTTAAAAAATGAATCGTGTGCACAAAAGAAAAATGTTGATGGTAGCAAACACAAAAGAGAAGTGTGGTTGCAACTATGTAAAGACACGTATATAGGCGGACGGTTTTACGTAAGTTGCATTCTGTAGTAGGATTGTGGATCCTTTATTCTCACATTTTTCTTTCTCTCTGGTTGTCTCATATTGTTTTTATAGTGGTAGTAAAAAAACGAAATCTGGATTCAAATCCAAGCATCAGCGTGACTTTGAGCAAGTTTGTCTGTAAAGTGGGGTAATATTTCCAGCGCGGTGCTGAGGTCGGTGGGAAGTGGCCTGAGCCCTCGTCCGGCACCCCAGACATCCTTCCTGCGGCGGGGCACCTCCTCCTCGCTGAAAGGCAGGAGCCATCGGCGCCCAGTTGAGACCTCTTCCCCGACACTCCTGGGTCCGGGCACTCCCGGGTCTCCGTGGCGCGGGGACTCCCTTCTAAAGGAACTTGCCAGAGCAGGTGGGGAGGGGGGTGTCCTACGGGCGCCTGCGCTCGCTGGGGAAGGGGCAAGCTCGGGGAATATAACCGCCCCTGGGCACTTCGGCTTGCGGGCCCGGCTTGCAGCCACCTTCGAGCTTCCGTTCTGAGCCGGGGCCCCCAGTTCTCCTGCCCGAATTCCGCAGCCGTCTTGTGTCCCCTCGCCAGGGCCCCGAGCGGCAGGAAAACTCGGCTTTACAGGGCGCCTCCTGCGGAAGCCTGGAGACACCGGGTGCGCCGGCGGGCCTGGGTCTGACTTCGCAGACAGGGGGCACTTGGGTGCCCTTCCAGGTTGCAAAGGGCACGCCAAATCCCCGACGTGGGCTAGGCGGGCGGACGCAGCCGTCTCTGGCGGTGACACGCGCCCATCTGGGATGGGGCAGCCGCTCCGTCCGTTCCTCCGCTAGTGCCATCTTGCCCCAGGCGGTCACGTGCGGACGACAGCGGCGAGCTTCACCCGGCCGGGACGCCAGGACCGATCTGGGTACGACACCGGGTTCTCCGGGCTCCGTCCACAGCCCGAGGTGAGGCGCCGGGGCCCTTCTCTCGTGGGTCGGAGCAGGGAGAGGGTGGGCGCTGGGTCCCTGGGGGCACGTCGCCCCGACGGGCCGGTCCGCGCGGGACCGCAGCGCCGTCGGGGGCTGGGGCGCCGCCACTTGCCCTGCGCCACGGCCTCGGGGTGTCCGCGGCAAGTTGCGGGCTGGGGAGCACGAGGGGTGGGGGCGGCCGGCGGCTGGAGGCGCTGGACCTCCAGCCTCTCAGTCCGCGGAAGCCTGGCATCCTGCGCGGCCTCAGCCGGGCGGGAAGACCCGCGGGCGGGCTCGGGGAGGCCCGGCCGGGGGGCGCCACGCGCGCGGCGCGAGGGGCGCGGGCTGCCGGGAGGAGCGCGGATGCGGGGTGGGGGGGGGGGGGGGGCGGGCGCAGGGGCCCTGCGCCCGTGCCATATTGGAATGAGTCGGAGCGCGGAGCGCCGCCGCCGCCGCCGCCTCCGCCGGAGCGCGGGTGGAGGGGGGCGGGGAGAGCTGCCGGCCGCCCCGCTCCGCCGAGCCCAGCAGGAAGGAGGGCGCGAGCGGGCGAGCGCGGGCGGCGCGAGCGGAAAAAGCGCCCGCGCGGGGGAACGAAAAGAAGGAAAGAAAGAAAGAAAACGAGCGCGAGAGGGGGCAAAGCGAGCGAGCGAGCGAGCGCGCGCGCGAAAACTCCCGGCAGGTAAAAAAGCGGGGCCGCCGACTGGGCCTTCCCGCGCGGCGGCCTGAAGGGGCGGCGGCTGTGCTGGGGCGGGGGACCACGGGGCGCCCCCCTCGAGGCGG